>NW_015661988.1:461253-464616 GCF_001515625.1 Sinocyclocheilus rhinocerous | reverse complement strand
AAAGGACCAGCATAAACCAGCAAAGGACCAGCTTAAACCAGCAAAGGACCAGCATAAACCAGCAAAGGACCAGCTTAAACCAGCATCCCAGCGTCAAAACATACCTAACCAGCATATGCTGGTTTTTTCAACAGGGTAGCGTCGGCCTGTCAGTAGTAGCTTTCTCAATAGTGCCTCAGTTTAGCCACTGACAGAAGTGCAAATTACACCAGCTCTGTTTCAACCACCTTCCTGAATGCCACAGACCACAAATCTTCACAGACCTCACTCCCCAAACTGAGCTTTTTGTAAAGCCTTGGAATTCTTCTCAGACCCGTCCATGGCTTTTCTCCTGCACGCAACCAAAGTCTGTGCTGCTTTCTTGAGCTCTAGACTTCCTAGACCCTCTAAAGCGGTTTGTTTACTTCTCTCTTCTCCGTCTTCTCTCACCATTCTTACGTTATCCCAACACACTCGTCGTATTCTTCAGATATTTCCAAAGCAATTCTTTTTTTCAATTCTGACTATATCTAAAGCTGTGAATGTTGCCAGATGTACACCGAAGGATTGAAACCACCAAGTGCCTTTTGTCTTGCACTGACAACTTTTCCAAAGTAATCAAAGACTATCGATCTCTCAAAGGTACAAATGTTTTACTAGGAAGTACCACTTACAAAGTAATCTTGCAGTGCATTGCTTTATCTTTACATGTACGGTATATATTTAGTATTTTCATTTAGCTCTTGAGTATGTTGAATTTGTACCTCACATGATAGAGGTACTATTTGAGTTTGTATTGTGTGTATTGTCTTATTATGAGTGTTTATAGACTTTTTAGCAGTTTGCTTTGATAATTTACAGACAGTAGCAATCAGTCAATCAATTTGTGTAATGGTTTGTATTGTTTTTTTTTTATCAAATTGAGCTGACAAATGAGTGAAACAAGTTTTAATACCTAAAAATATTAATAGTAGTAATAAAAATGCAACAGACTATGCAAAGGATCACTTTGCCATTTTAGGTTTAAATGTTTACATTTAAGCACATACTGTATGCTTTTATTGGTTGCCTCTTGTATTTTAAAGCGAATTAATTTTATATACTTTGTTTTCAGTAAATGGCTTGATATATCTTAGATTAGTGCCTTTTATATGTATCAAATGCCTCTTTAGTGAGAGACCAATTGTAATTCATTTGTAGAATTGTTTTGTTCTCTCCCTGAGAGGGAAAAATAAGTGACAAACGACGTCTTAATATTCTGACATGGTCTTCACATGGCCAGCACGTTTTTGAGTATTTTTGGCCAAAGTCAAATGCATAACATTATGAGGTTGCATACATCATGTGCACAAATGTACAAAGCAGTGAAGTAAAAACGGGATATTAAAGCATGCACATTAATCAGTATTGTTCTTCCAAATGTATGTTAATTGGCCAGTGCCTTGGGAATGACTTTTAAAATCTGTGAGCGTGGCGCAGATTTTGTAATATACTCCATTGTAATGTTCTATGGCGATGAATTTGTATAATTGCCATAAATGTGGTATCGCTGAATGTTCTTTATAAGTTGAAGGTGTTATGAAAGAATAAAGCGTATGCAAACCTTTTCCATCTTATGTACTGTATTCCACTACTGCTATGTTTGTACAATGACATTTAAAGGTTATAGTTCACCCAAAAATGAAAATTCTGTCATCATTTACTCACCATTAAATTGTTCCAAACCTGTGTGAGTTTCTTTCTTCTGTTGTGCACAAAAGATGATATTTCGAAGAATGTTCAAAAAGTTGCTGGTAGCCACTGACTTCCATAGTAATGGAAAAAAATACTATGGAGGTCAATGGCTACCGTCAGCTGTTTATAGGTACCAACATCTTTCGTGCTCAACAGAAGAAAGAAACTCATACAGGTTTAGAAAGACATGAGGGTAAATGATGAACGAATTTTCATTTTTGGGCATGACATTTGGTTGCTTTGTGTATTTAAAATTGCATGCTTGTTACATAATGATTCATTTCCCTCATTAGTGACATCAACTTCTGTAAATGTCTGACTAAACTAGATGTAATGGCAGTAGAGGGGAAAGACTAGTGTAAAATGTGCTTTGAGATGAACCGCACCCAATCAGAGCTTATGAGGCTCTGACTGATTACAGTAGTGATCTCAGTGAAATCCTGTGCTTAAACACACACACACACACACATGGACTTTTGGGAAATTGATGTTCTTTTTATCTGTTTTTATGTCATAAGCAGATATGAATCTGTAAGGAACAGAATAAAGAAGTATAGTCTAAAAAAACTGGGTGTAACTATTTTGCTCGATTGTGTTTTTTCTGGATTATCTCTGAACGTACTGTAAGTCAGGCCTGGACTGGAGATGGAACAGGACAGCTTGTGGCTGGAACAAGAGGAAAAATATGTAATTTTCCTCCGGCAAGCTCGCATTCCAGCGTTTGAATCTCGCCACATTGTCTGGATTGTGGATACAATGTGAAGAGAGTGTCCAAGGGTTATTGGGAGGATGAAATGTGTTTATTTCACCACAACAAAACTAAATAACACCCGAATGAACTCTGCAACGTCCAGACATCTTTTCATAAACAGATACAAACATAAATGAAAGGGAGTTATTTATTAATTTAGCTGGACCAAAAGAGCGTTATCCATTTTTTTCTAGTGTGGATGGACAGACCACATTGTGTCAATGCAGGGGCGTAGATTACGCGGGGGACGTGTCCCCCCCCCCACACACACACACACACATACACACACACACACACACACTTTTAATATCACGTAAATTCGCCCCCCGCACTTTTTCGGGCAAGTGTGTTCATTTAAAATAATTGCTTTCTATTTGAATATATTTTAAAATGTAATTTATTGTGATTTCAAAGCTAAATTTTTAGCATCATTACTCCAGTCACACGATCCTTCAGAAATCATTCTGATATTCTGATTTGCTGCTCAAAAAACATTTATTATTATTATGATGTTGAAAACAGCGTTGAAATTATTATTATTATTATTATGATGTTGAAAACAGAGGAGTATAATTTTTGGTGGTTTTTTTGAATAAAAAAATAACAAGAGCAGCATTTATCTGAAATAGAAATCTTTTGTAACATTATAAATGTCTTTATCATCACTTTTGATCAATTTAAAGCATCCTTGCTAAATAAAAGTGTTCATTTCTATCATTTATTTTCCAAAAAAAATAAAAATTATACTGACTAAGCTTTTGAATCGTATAGTGTATAATGTTACAAAAGCTTTTAATTTCACATAAATGCTTATCTTTGGATCCTTCTATTCATCAAAGAATCCTGAAAAATTTGACTCAACTGTTTTAAATATTGATAATAATAATAATAATAATAAT
>NW_015661988.1:445439-461192 GCF_001515625.1 Sinocyclocheilus rhinocerous | reverse complement strand
GAGATATATATATATATATACATTTCTGTCCCCCTCACTTCTGAAATGATGGCTGTGTCAATGTATATACTTTTGAGAAGCTGAGAAAGCTGCCTTCATTTGAAAGGCCATCTTATGCACCACTTTTGAATTTTTACATTTGTTATTTTCAGGTAATTTAATCTATTATTCATGATTATTAATTCACATTATGTTTATTACATATGCTCATTATAAATAGGAGTACGAAGAGTTACACCAGTACGATTTTTGGTCTTGGATCAGTTTTTGGGTTTCACATAAAAATTTAGAATAATCGACTTTTGATTCTTGTTGTGTCATTTTTACAACATAATAAATTCTTTATATTTCTGTAAGTTTTAATGAGTTCTGTGTTTTATGCCTTTTTCAATGTAAATGCATTACTGTAGTTTGTTCTCCAACAGGGGGCGCCAAGGCATGAATTTGATCAAATTTGACTTTAAACTACTGGTCCGCAATATTTTGCATTATTAATTATCTGCATCTGCTAATAAGTTTTACTTTTTGGCCAGTTAGTGTCGGAACTTATTCTGATGGCTTTATTTCATTTATATTTCCTTTCTGTCACATGAAATTAGCAAGCATTGTTTAAAAACAGCAACCCGCATTTATAAGAATAATGGATTACCTCAGAGCATACATAATATTTTCATTATATTATAGCCTATATTGAACATATATATGAACATGATATACCTGGATGATCTCATTCATCATCTTTTCACATGCCGGGGTGTTTTGCCTCTGTTTTGCATTCTGCTCATGCGCCTTATTTACATTCAGAAGCCTTAGTGCATCCCTTAGTTACCAGCATAACAATCATTTAAGATTTAAACATCAATAGAGAACCGGACTAAAACATTTCACCTCGTCTGACACTGACCTTCATGCGTTGACTAAAGACAGGTCGTATGAGGTGATCTGATCTGTTTATGGGATGTACAATCACTGTGAAATATTTCCCGTTATGTAACGGACCCCAAACCGCTGTCTCTCAGACACACGCAAAGCTGGACAAAACAGAAAGGAGAAAATCCTACTGCAGATTATGGAAAATCAACACCAATAAGCTGTATTTTTGTCTTTCTTTTTTTGAGCATTAAATCCTTGTCCTGATTAATTTTGCCTTTAAATGTCAGTAAAATAAGTTATAATCAACTGTGCTTTACTCTAGGCATTACAGCCGGTGGCAATACAAACAAATCATTTAAAGCTTTGTGAAGGTAATTTTCTATTAGGAAAATAGAAAATCTACCATCAAAGATACAGTGTGTCATTCAAGTGGTTTCAGTCATATTGAAGACAATACAGTAAAGGTTTCCAATGTGACAACTTACCCCACTAAGTGTTATTTTAGTATTATAGGTGTCTGAAATATAAGTTTGTTAGTTTTTTTCTCCAGTTAACATTTATTTTAAGTAATGAATGCTTTTTTAGTTTTAGCTAACTATACCAGCCCTGTACCAAATGAAATCAATGTTGACAAAATATATCAATAAATATAAAAGATTCTGCTCTATTTCTACTCAAATAAGCAAATTAGTGACACTGATCATATGAAATCTGAAGCACAAAATATCCCCCAAAAAATTCTCAAATCATGCTGGAGAACATGATTAATATGTCAAATCCATGTCAGCTTGAGGGAATCCCAAACTATAAGAAATACTAAGCAATTCTGATTACATGAGCAATGCACTTAAAGAGAAGGCTCTAAAGTACAGCATGTTGTGTTTTTGTTTGGAATTATGAATGACTGGGTCAGCTTGGATGCATTACACCCCATGATTAAAATATGAATCACAAACCCACGGCATATGTCAGCATGTTTTGAGAGTGTGGCCTCCATCACTGTAAGTGCTAGCATGCTTCAGCAAAAACCCTCAGCCCATTTACTGCTGTGTAATTTTACAGCAGGAAAGAGTAGGTCAGAAATGCATGTGTGTCCTCTATCTGCGGCAGCACAACCCCTCACTGCAGCACAGATTACCATTACAGCTCTGCTACATAATCACTCCCCTTCATCATAGTCAGCGTGAGTATGTGGGTATACGCACACCTCATTTCAACCTCTCTGATCACGAATACATTGCTGTAATACATCCAGGCTGTTTTGTTACTGTATCTGGCTCTGCCACTCCATGTGGTTGTTTCTTTCTTCTGCATGATAAAGTCTTGCCATCTGCCATCTTCCCCTCACATTTGGCAGTAGATGAAGATACAGCATAGTGAATAGACTACAAGATATTTAGCCTTACCATGTGACCAGAAGAAAAACATTTGAATATAGGGCTGATAAGAATGATTATAGATCTTGTAATGTGATATTAGTTCAAATAATATTCAACATTAGTTCAAACTAATCATGCGCTATGGTCAAAAGTTTTTTTCTCAGTTAACAAGAAACATTGTCACAACTTTGGCACCTTCTGGAAGTTATGAACAAACGTTCTTACAGTAATGTTAATAGCATGTTCGTTCTGAGTTAGCTGGTCTTTAATAATGTTCTCATAGCACAGAAATTTTATTTATATCATTGTTTATGGAACATTTTCTTTTTTATTTAACATTTTCTCTTTTTTTTATGTTACCGTTTGTTTCAAAACGTACTGAGAACGTTCAAAAGTAAAAAAAATTAACAAACTATAAAATGAAATTTTCCCTTAAGATTTAAAAAACTGGGCATTTTGAATGTTCAGAGAACATTCAGAAATAACGTTTTCATAACTTAATGGCAACATTAGCGAAACAATCTTAGACTATTTTTGTTAGCTGGGTTGATGATGTGCAAGAATGCATCATAATGTGCAAGAAGCTGCATGAAAAAAAATTTGTTTATTAATTGAAAACCTGCCCCGTAATCATAATTTGTGTGAAAATAAATACAATTTGTTGGTGTTTTACTGCTACTGCTGTTCATTTCAGCTGGAAACTGCAGTGATCTGCATGAATAGGTACATTTTTGGAGTTTTGCCATAATAGGTAGAGGCGCATTTTTCCAATGAGCCTGTGTTGCAACATCAGCACTTCTAGAACACAGAGAGCTGATAAAATGTTTTTCTGACTAATGAAATGTATTGCTGAAAATAAAATGTATCATTTTTTTGCGGTGCAACCTTTAATTTTGAGAATGGACAAACAGAGGCTGAGATATTCATAGAGGGATGCTTAGAGGGGGATGGTTTTGTAGGGCTGCTGGAGGATGCTGGGGGAGGAGGATCCTACCGGCAGATTATTAATGGTTAGCAGGGTGGGGGTACTGGATTATCTGCCCTCTCAGCGGTTGATGACAACTCTACTGTATCTCCAGCTGCTTTACATCACCACACACTGCTCCTGCTTCAGTTAAGATGTGTTTTCTTCTCTGTTTGATCTGAATGAAAAGCATCTATAGCGTGACTATTCAACCATGTCACTTTGCTTCATCCCGGCATGATATTGCACAGTCTATTGAACTACTTAACCATGTGCATAATTTGTTTCACACTTTATGAGCACAGTTATAAATTTTAACACTTAAAAGCATTCCTTAACCTCATGCTTTTAGGGTAAAATGCTCATATCTTTAATGTTGCCACTACAAGGTTAACTCCAAGGACAAACTGCAAGATTGATAATACTGTTCCTTTAGGTTAAATAGAAATGAACAGAAAATAAAATAGAGGTGCATAATCCCTGAGCCACAAGAATAATTGAGTTCATTTGAATTACTGTTGAATTACTGCCGAATGCTCCCTGTCTTCCATTGGTTAAACAATTAGTCCCATCCCAGAGCCAGTGTTTTTCAGGTTGCTCAAACAGACAGAAATGTTCTGAAAGCATCTTGTTACACTTTTCAGATGAATCAACCTACAATTTGCTGATAGTTTCCTCTGCATAGTGAATTGAGATTACAGATTTAAGATGTAGCTAATCTGATAAAAGTTCAAAACGCATGCAATTTTTTAAGATGTATTAGTGGAACATTTTTGCTATGGAGGTCTCAGTTGTTTTTACACATACATGACTTAGCTATACAGTACACTGTAAACTTGAAGGCAAATATTTGAAAAGATTCACGACATGGATTTTTTAAAAATTATTTTAATATGTTAAAAAATTTTTTGAAATTATTCATTTTTAAGGAGGCGGCTCCTTTAAGAATTGTCAGTAAACGGCTACTGTTATGAGTGGTTAACGTAGCTAAAATTTATCAATGCCCCCTCATTCAATGTGTTTTGAAAACATTATAAAGTGACGTGTAGCCAAGAATGGTGTCCGATACTCGGAATTTGTGCTCTGCATTTAACCCATCCAAGTGCACACACACACACACACAGCAGTGGGTAGCCATTTTTGCTGCTGTTGCAGTTGGGCTTTCGGTGTCTTGCTTAAGGGCCTTACCTCAGTCGTGTTATTAAAGGTGGAAGAGGCCGCTGGAAATTCACTCCACCCACCTACAATCCCTGCCGGTACCAAGACTCGAACCAGCTACCTTTGGGTTACAAATCCGACTCTCTAACCATTAGGCCATGACTGCCCCATATTATTCATATAAACAGTCTGCAGTGTAGCTGCTGCTACTGTACACTATCTGGAGTCAAATGCTCCAAACAAACATATAATCCTTTAACGCGATCCGGGATGCCATTAAAATAAACCACCCACTTTTTCTTGTCGCTGGGAACTTTCTGGAGGCTGTATAGAGGCAAATGAGCTTTTTAAAAAGGACGGTGCATTCACATTAGTAATGAATGGGAGTAATATGAATGGGAGAAAGTGCAATGCAAAATATGTCAGAATAAGTCCTGCATTCTAAATAAAAGAGCCAATCGCCAATTGGTAAAATCACGTGTCACTGCAGCTGCCATAGAAACATCAGTGTCCTCAGTCATGCGCACTGGCTGGTCCAGCCTAAACGATATGCTTTTTTTTAACGCTAAACAACATTTATGGGGCAGTTCATACCAGATTTTGTTGCTGGTTTGAAATATATATTTTAAATCTGAGTGTGGCTAGCAGTTTTTGAAATTTCAGAATTTTCAAGTAGATAGATAAATGCCTGAAATAGCTGCCCGGAGGCGTTGCAAATATGACTTTCCTTGAAAGGAACTTTCTACAAATACCTTTTATATTTCAAAAGATTAAGGATATTTTGATTTATCATGTCACGACCCCTTTTTTTCTTCTAAACGTTCTAATTTGCTCAACTGGTTGCTAGCAACATCAAGGTCAAGGGTTTGATTCCCAGTGAACGCACATAAACTGTAGGCCACTGATAAAAATGTATACTATGAATGCAATGCTGTTGCTTTAGATGCATGAATGTGTCGTAATGTAACACCATCTATTGTACCTCAGCTTTTATTGTCTGAACTCATCCTTCACACAGATAATGAGAACATTTGGATGCTCCCAGTTAGTGTTATTGGAAGAGAACTGAACTGAATCAACAATGAACTGACTTTAACTGATAATTAAACTGACTTTTTTCTATTGTCCTCTTGCATTATCAGCACACGTTTTTCCTGTTTAACACTGTAAAGCTGCTTTGACACAATCTGCATTGTATAAAGCGCTACATAAATAAAGGTGACTTGACCTGTCTTGACATGCACCTTCATTTTACTATAATACAACCATAAATGTGATACATTTTTGTTATTCAGAGAGTAGCATATGAGAGAGAGATCCAGCCGTTTATCTTCTCCTTTACTAGATTCAAACTTATTTGGTCGACAAAGTGTACCAGAATACCCACGGGACAATAAGAAAGCAGACGGACTGTAATCTTGTTACATAACAAAACATTTAATTCACTTTTCATTCAGCGTTAATCCGTTCTGTGTGCACCATGTGCCCAGGAGCATAATAAACACGTGTAGCTTTCCACTGTGTTCATAAGATAACACTTTAGATAATACTTTCAGTATTAGATTCCAGCTTGAGATTATGTTACATACATGGCTTGGAGCATCAGGGGTGAGTGGATGATGACAGAGTTTTCATTTTTGGGGTGAAATATCCCTTTAATGTATAACACAATGTTCTGGGTGAGCAAGCTCTAATGGCAGCACCTGTGAAATATTGCCAATTACTGCAGAAACAATTCCCACATCTCTCAATTTGGAGAAACACATGCCTAATGCAGTAAGGCCTATTCACCCCAAGACCAAATAGTTTTGTTTCAAGCAGAGAAGAAAAAGTGAGAAATATGAGGAAAATTAATTAATTTAATTAAATATTTAGTCTCACGTGTTAAGCATTCAAATTGACAGTCCTAAGAAAGGTGTAGAGTAAATTTTGTTAATCAGCACCATCTTTAGTACAAGAGTGAATTTGCTTTCCGGTTGACCTGATAAATACTCATTTTGGTTTTGGTGTAAATTATGTTAAAAACTAAAAGTTACAAATTATTTTTATCTCAGACTTTTCTCTCTCTGCAAGATATAAACTCAAAAGATATTTTTTCTCGCAATTTCAAGTGTACATCTCACAAATTCTGATTTTTTTTTGTGTGTGCAATTGACAGATATGAACTTGTACATCTGAGAATAAAAGAACTGCAAGTTATAAACTCACAATTCAACTTAAAAATGTGTGCAGGGTGGTGGATTTCCTGTTGTCAGCATGCTTTGCATACTGTCTGCATACTGACTGGAGAAGGAGAACAGATGTTGAAATTAAGTGTTATTTTATGTGTTTTTTAGTAAAGGGAAAGACAGCCCTTTTAATGCTGTTATGTTTGACATTTTTTTCTGTTATGTTGACGTTTTTGTGATTACCACTGTGCTGAAGAGTAGTACTCGTGGATAGGTAGATCGCTATATGAAGAAAAACTCACTACATAGACTATAAAATTAATCATTCCGTTAATTCTAGTTAGATATTGCATGTGCATTGAATTTATGTTAAGTAAGTAACGTTTAGCATGGGTTATGTTAGCTGTTAATATGAACTAAAATAGATATGATTAATTGGCTCTGGATCCAACACTGAGTTATGAAATGTGTTGGAACAAGTTTTTGAGTAATCAACTTAAAAATGTGTTTATGCTACAAATTATTAAGCCGAGTTCTTTTTTCTTTTCACTTTAACTGCTTTATAGAACTGTTGTATAAAAGCAGTATTACACTCATAATCATGCTATTGTATTGAATATCAGATGTGAAGTCCATCAGTGCCATCAAAATTATACAAAATAACAGCATGTTAATAATGGCTTAGTAGTATTTCACAGTACTTACAACAAGTATAGTGGCGCTGTGATATAAAGTATGTGACCGAATTAATATGAATATGGAGTGTAATTACAGTAGAACACGTCACTGCTCTTTGCCCTTGACTGTGCGTGTCGCAGGAGAGATCAGCTCTGATGGAGCGGCCGTGACGAGGTGCTGACGTGGCTCTCATCAGCAGCACACTGTGGAAACCCGTGGGAGACAGAGAGAGCACGGAGTGAAGATCTGTCCAGCGGCACTGCAGTCACTCTCACTAGCGGAATAGCGGAATAGCGTTCATTTAGAGGCTCAATGATGGAGGTTCCACGCGTGGGACACAGTGTCAGCAGCCCCACGAGCCCGTGCGAGGACATGATGAAGAATCTCAGTCTGGACGCCATCCAGCTTTGTGAGAGAGAAGGTAAGAAGTGTTACTTTTGCTAAATTATCAGTTTGTCCTCAGACAGGTGAACTGGAGTGGAGGAGCAGTGCCATTGCGTTTGAGATTTGAGGACGGGGAAATATGTAAATGCATGCAAACTTCAAAATGCAAATGCATTTAAGGCGCATGCTTTTAAAGATCCTGATGCATACTATAGGCTGAGGTTGCTCAGCTATTCTCGCATTTAGCTGGAGCTGGTTTGGTGTCATTGCATTGGAGCTTTCACTTGGAAACATCTTTTTAATGCACGCAGAAGCAATCACGCAACTCACGTGCTGAATAGCAGTTTTGTCTTTTTGAAAAACGTGCATTTACGGCGCGTGCATGAAAGTGCATGCTATAGATTTGCGCGTGAGGTTGCTTAGTTGTTTTTTCTTTAAAATGCATTGCATTTGAGCTTTCTAGACAAGGAAGGATTATTATAATTCATGCACCACCATAAGACTCACGTGCTGTGCTTCATAGTAAAACGACTTTTTCATGAATAAATCACATAATTCCGTATCGATTGAATGCTTTTAAGTCGCATGCATGCAGACTTAGGTGCAATTTATTATTTTCCTTTGGGTCACAGAAAGAGGTGCATGCTCTCCGAACATTAATATTCCATGCACTTGAATGCTTGTTTCAATATGATGCTCGCGTAACGTTCAGCACCATGGACACGGTCATTGCGCGCGCACCATACTGAAACAATACCGGATTGCAGCTGCATGCATCTGAGGCTATACGACCAGTGAGCAATTCACTCTCTCGCTCATATCGTAATGAAAGCAAAATGTTTAGTCGAGCCACACTCTGAATATGCTGATTCATCTGGGTGACACTGTATTGCCCATTGTCTTATGCGCGTACTATGTATCTACTAAATTAATGATTAATGGTTATGTACAGGATTTACATGGGTGTATCCCAGTGCGTGCGTTTCTAGGCATACTTAGTCATTGATTTTCCAGAGAAAGCTCTCCTGCCTCGTGCTGCTCTGGAACAGAGGAGCATACTATTAAAATACAAAGCATTTCATATTAAAGAACAGAAACATACTGCCTACCATGTTTTTCCTTCTGTATCATAATGGCAGAATATTTATCACTTCGTAAGTATTTGATTTTTGGCCAAGCCAATTAATTGTCTGATATCCAGACATTTTTTTGCATACATTAAGTTGATAACTATAACTGACAGATGTGTGTCAGTTTCACAATCTAGTTTTTCGGTTTCAAATGCCGTTTAGTAAATTTTGAGTAAACATTTTACATCAAATGTAAATTTTAAAAAAAATCAGAAATTGTATGTACATATTTGCAATGTTGACACCCTGCTCTAGTAAACTGTATCATATTTGCCATTGAAAACCCTAAGTCAACCACTAATAATCAGTACTAATGTAATTAACAAGAGGTGAGGCAAATCAGAATATGAAGAGAAATAGCTGTGTGTTGATTTCTGTGGACTTGTTTATCATCAGTATATCAGAGCTAAAGCAAAGAACATGCTTTGCGTGAGCTGAACGAAAATTCCTTAGAGCTCTGATTTGTATTCTATACCAGTACTGTGCAGAGGAACTCGAAGTCCCTTCAGCCATGCTGTCACAAGACAGAGAGAGAGAGACAAAAAAGAGAGAACATTCTTATTGACACGGTCCGTGCAGTGTAGCATTGACGCTGTCACAGTCCTTTGAGTGATATAATTGGGTGTAGACACACAACTCTATTGATTTAGATGCTATTGTTTTAATGTTCCTATATGGACAGTGACAGATAAAGACAAGCTTTTGAAATGTGCTGTAAATACGTTGTACATTCATATTGCTTTTTAACAGAATAGATATTATTTGGATGCTTCTGTTTGCACTAGACATGTTAAACACACGGAGAGAATGACAAAATCTGATTGGTTGATGGATCTTGGCTAATAATTTGCACAGATTTGGGCCAAGAAGGAACAAGACGAAGATATGATGAAAACGAATGAGTCACAATGGGTACGTTCTGTTCTGACCCATCTGTCCTCTGAGTTTTATACATCTCAGTGTGCCATATCAACACTCCGACTCACCTGCCCTCTCCATTTGTGTTGGCATAATGATGGACATCTGTGCCAGAGTTCAGAAGAATTGTTAACCAGTTTTATAAAGTTATGAAGTGAACTTATTCCAAAAAATGTTTAATCATTTAATTGGAAAAGATTATCAAGGATCCAAGGATTAAGGCTCACAGTTTCATGGCTATATCCGCAATAGACACTGGGAACCACAGTAAGGAAATGATTCCCATTATTATTCAGATCAGTGGTCAACAGATGTGGGTTTTTTTTAGTGGCTGATTATTAAACTATTACTCACAATACTAAATATATGGTTACAGCCTTGCAAAGTGCCAATTTATTTATTGTTACTAACCCTAAGCCAAATCTAAACCATAAAGCACTGTTATTTCAGCCATTATCAGAGTAAGTTTGGAATTATACTTATTTTAATTGTTTTTTTTTTTACTCAGTTTCAACGTATTTTTAATCACACATTATCACTGAAATAATAATATAATAATAAAAGTAATAGCCAATGACATTTCTCTATCAGCATATTTTATGGCAGTTATATATATATATATATATATATATATGGGTATAAATGAGGATTTAATGTTACAGGGTTGAATATCAGCAAAAATAATGTACAAAAATGTCATTAGATAGCAAATGTTATTTACAACAGCAAGAAAAGTCAGTTAAAATGCGGCCCAATGTTCCATATATAATATATATCTGTATTGTTTTCTGTATTGACTTTTCATAGAGGTTTTACCTGTATTTTGATTTCCTTCTTACATTTACAGTACTTTTTTTGGTTTGTGCCATTTAAAAAAAAAGACAGACAGTGAAAGAATACCATTTAAATCTCATTAAAAGCTAAATTTAGATAAAATGTTGTCTATTTAACCAAAAAAAAAATCAATGTTAATGAATCAATATGTAAATTTGCTAATAATTTTATTTAAAACAAACATGTCTTATTTTAATATTTATTTTGCATTGCACATAAATAAATGGGCATCTATCAAATGATGTAAATAAGGCCAGTGTCCTGTTAATTTAATCACTGAGACACAAATAGCATAATTTCCAGAGAATGAGAATGACACAGGTGTTCATTTTAGTGTTGGAACCAGTTATGATCTTCTAGTAAATGCTTGGCGCTAATATGGTAAGTACTTCCTTTACTAAGATTCATGAGGAATGAGTCCATATTTCCATTATATAATCACTGTGAAACTGCAGATGCACTCAAAGCAAGCGTTTGCTTCTGAAGCACAGAATACTCTACGGACAGGCATCCATTTGTGAAAGATAAAAAATGGACGAGCTGCCCCTGTGCTGTGGGACTCCTCGATAAGCATGCATTAAAGAGGGCGTTTCTTCCCCCTCGGGGCAGGCCTCAGATGGGGAGTCCTTTGTGTGAGGGCCTACAGGAGCCTGACAGTGCTAACTCACTTCCCCTGTCTGAATATACAGCTTTGGCCAGCTGTGTATGGGGGGACTGGCTCCAAAACAGGGGCCACCATCTGCCAAGCCCGCCTTCTAGCGAAAGAAACGATTTAACATGGCCATCAATTTGCTAATTGTGTCCGCTGTGCAAATATAGCACAGCAAAATAACAACAAAACAGACATGGATTGGATAAATAATGGAGCTGATTCATGATTAGTAGCCTATTCTCAGTTGAACATGCTTCTAGAGACAGTCATGCTGTTTGAATAAGTGAGATTTGGGGCAAAGAGTGTTAGCTGAGTGTAAACTCTTTTGGGTTAAATCTAAATATACGTTTTCTATGTCATAACTAAACAGTTAACTAAAGAGGTATAGCAAGCTGAATGGATGTTAAAAATCCATGAACTTGCTTCACAAGTGCAACTTAAAAGCAGAAAACACTTAAATATATATTTTTAAATAGCCAAAAGACTTTGGTTCAAAGGGATAATTTACACAAAAATGTAAATTCTGTCATTATGTATTCACCCTGATGGTGTTCTAATGACATATGACCTTGTTTATTTTTCATACCACAAAAGAAAAAAAAATTTAAGTTTAATTTTACCAAACCTCTCTTAGAACACTTGGAAAATATAGCAGAGGTCATATGGGATCATACATTTTTATTTTATTTTTTTTGTTAAAGCTTGAAGCTGGTTTCTATTTTACGGAAGCCTGTTTCTGCCACTGAATAAAAAAGGTAACTGTGACTTTTTATTTCACAATTCTGACTTTTTTTCTTAAAATTCTGACTTTTTTCTTTGCAATTATGACTTTTTTTCTTAGAATTGCATGATGTAAAATCAGAATTGTTATAAAATCAGAATTGCATGATATAGACCTCTCTTAGAACACTTGGAAAATATAGCAGAGGTCATATGGGATCATACATTTTTATTTTATTTTTTTTGTTAAAGCTTGAAGTTGGTTTCTATTTTACGGAAGCCTGTTTCTGCCACTGAATAAAAAAGGTAACTGTGACTTTTTATTTCACAATTCTGACTTTTTTTCTTAAAATTCTGACTTTTTTCTTTGCAATTATGACTTTTTTTATTAGAATTGCATGATGTAAAATCAGAATTGTTATAAAATCAGAATTGCATGATAGAAACTCGAAATTGCAAGTTATAAAGTCAGAATTGTGAGATATAAACTATTGTAGGACAATAGTCTTTTTTTCCTCAGAATTGAACTTCATAACTCGCAATTGAGAGTAAAGAAGTCAGAATTGTGAGAAAAAAAAGTCAGAATTGCGAGATATAAACTCGCAATTGTGCGAAAAAAACTCAGAATTGAGAGTTTATATCTTGCACTTCTGACTATATGACTCGCAATTACAAGTTTATATCACACATTTCTGAGAAAAATTTTATTTCCTTTATATCTTTATATTCCACAGTTCTGACTGCTTTTCTTGCAGTTGTGAGTTTATATCTCATAATTCTGAGAAAAAAAGAATTGCATGATATAGAATCAGAATTGTTATAAAATCAGAATTGCATGATAGAAACTCGAAATTGCAAGTTATAAAGTCAGAATTGTGAGATATAAACTATTGTAGGACAATAGTCTTTTTTTCCTCAGAATTGAACTTCATAACTCGCAATTGAGAGTAAAGAAGTCAGAATTGTGAGAAAAAAAAGTCAGAATTGCGAGATATAAACTCGCAATTGTGCGAAAAAAAACTCAGAATTGAGAGTTTATATCTTGCACTTCTGACTATATGACTCGCAATTACAAGTTTTTATCACACATTTCTGAGAAAAATTGTATTTCCTTTATATCTTTATATTCCACAGTTCTGACTGCTTTTCTTGCAGTTGTGAGTTTATATCTCATAATTCTGAGAAAAAAACACGGAATTGTGAGATGTAAATTTGCAGTTGAAAAAAAAAGTCAGAATTGTGAGATAAAAAGTCACAAGTACCTTTTTTTTATTTTGACTTGGTGGAAATGGGCTTCCATACAATTCACTGCTATTATATTGACTTTTTTTTCACCTTTTGTGGTCTGAAAAAGAAAAATCATAAGGCATTGTTGGAACAACACCAGGGTTAGTAAATAATGCTGCAATTTCTTTTTAGGTGGATTATCCTTTTAAACCGTAGCTGTAAACATGGTTTGCGACTTGCTATTGCTATTTAGAAGCAAGTGGTATCAGTGGGAGGGGCATTCTAGCATTTGATTGGACAAAAATTTGGAGTGCAAGATGAGTCATCAATGTTTCCTGGAAGACAAAGACTCAAAATTTTGAGTATAAAAACCTCTAAATGTGATTTCTAAAATATAAAGACGGCTACATACAAACATGTTTAAAAACCGTTTGAGAAAAAAAAAATGTTTCCAAAATTAATAATTGATTTTTTCTGAACTTTTATAAAGAATATCTCTTTGGATTTGAGACTTTAGTCTTTGCAACTTTACAGATCTTCTTTATGCACCAAGAGCTTGTAACACTCCAAAGAGAAAGGACAAATTGAAATCGCATCATATGACCCCTTTAAACCAAATCAGAAGACCAAAAGTCACAAAACTCCAATTATGATGTTTAAACTTCTAATAAAAGCTCAACACCATGCCCTTCAGCTCCAAATTTGTATGTTTTTCCATCACCTCAAGCACAAACATCACACCAAAAGTAACACCATGCCAGGCTTGCTTTTCTCAGATCACATCTCTCTCGGTGGTGTTATATCACTGGTGTCACAGTTTCACACAGTGTATGTGTGTGTGTACTTTTCACAACTTATCAGTCTAAAAAACCAGAGTGTTAAGACAGTTACATGCCACATTGCTGCTCTATTAAGAGATTCAGTCATGTGATTATTCACTCTCGCTCTACATGGTCCTTAGACAAGCTCACCGTTAAGACTGAACATTAACTCTCCTCATTTGTAGACTCTCATCTGAGATGAGGTTTGCATAATTCTTGCCAATTTGTGTGTTGTTTGCATGTTTTGTTGAAATTCGCCTAACTCAGGACTGGTTTTGCTTCAGGAGCCAGATTTTACATTAGACATCAAGCGGTGAAACAAGACAGAATCAAAATTGTTTATCGTACAAAACTAACATATCTGCCTAACAATATCTAACATAATAACATGACTTAGACTGAAAAAAACAGACAATTGTGTAAATGTATAAATAACAAGAGGAGTGTGATTTAGCAGACTAACACATGGAATAAACACTGGCCAAACATTGTATAAGCATTCCTGTAGCTCAAACAATAGAGCATGGCGCCAGCAATGCCAAAGTCATGAGTTTGATTTCCAGTAAATCCATGAACTGATGAAAAAAATTATGCATACTTTGAATGTAATGTAAGTTGCTTTGGATAAAAGCATCTGCCAAATACATAAATGCATCCTCAATGTCTAAAAATGAGCCATATTCATGATGACAGATTGGATTAATGATGATGGATTTGCTCCAGAATAAGGCTGAGTTTGACTAGTCAATAACAAAAGATGATGGGAGTGTTTTCTTCTTGCTTTCAAAAGCTGACAAATCATTTTTTTCTTCTATTTGTTAACTATACACAAATCCTGATTGCATGGCTATATGTATTTTATTATTTGCATATTGTGTGGTTTTTCCCTACTGTCTCTGGCCCATTTTCATTCACATGATGACTTTGATGACTGATGATCTCTAAAAAGTAAATGACAGAATTTTCATTTTTGGGTGAACTGTCCCTTTAACAATCAGTGCAGTATACTGTCATAAGGAAAGTTGGTTTAGCAAATTGCAAGGATTACAACGAATACCCCATGGGGGTCTAGACTGTTTAATATGATTATGTTATTATAAAAAAACAAACCGTGGGGGTTAGTGAAATAAACTAGGTCAGTCAACTCAATACAGCTTATTCAGGAGTTGGCAAAAGGAAAAGAGTTTAGGTCACTTCATATTTAAATACAAAGTTAGATGAGATGACACAGATTGCTTTTTGCAGCCTAAAAAAAAAAAAAAAAAAAAACAGTTAAGCACATATTTATTATAAAAAGTATGATATATCACTCTACAGAAACAGACACCAGGTTTAACCTTGAACAAAGATACATTTAGAGTGAAAGGGACCATTCAGAAAGGTTTTATGTTTCCCAATGCTAACCGAATGTCTGACCAACAAAAACCAAAATAAACCTGTGAAGATGATGTTCGTATGGAGGAGACTTGTGTCAGTGCTTGCGTGACATTGATCAAGGGGAGAATATCTCATTTCATGACTCATTCATTTATTTCTAACTACATCAGAATTTTACAGCATGTACATACTGTACATACATACATTGTGTTCCTGTGGCTCAGTGGTAGAGCATTGCGTTAGCGTGCAAAAGTTTGTGGGTTCAACTCCCAGGGAACACACATACTGGTAAAAAATGTATAGTCTGAATGCACTGTAAGTCGCTTTGGATAAAAGCGTCTGCTAACTGCTTAAGTTACTTAAATTACATAAAGTAAAGTACAACACTTGTTCGCAAAAACACTTTTCTACATTTTTCATACCATGCAAAAATGCAATTAGTGAATAAATCATTCATTCGATATATATAT
>NW_015661988.1:439589-443347 GCF_001515625.1 Sinocyclocheilus rhinocerous | reverse complement strand
AAAAAAAAAAAAAAAAAAAAACAGTTAAGCACAATGCTATTATAAAAAGTATGATATATCACTCTACAGAAACAGACACCAGGTTTAACCTTGAACAAAGATACATTTAGAGTGAAAGGGACCATTCAGAAAGGTTTTATGTTTCCCAATGCTAACCGAATGTCTGACCAACAAAAACCAAAATAAACCTGTGAAGATGATGTTCGTATGGAGGAGACTTGTGTCAGTGCTTGCGTGACATTGATCAAGGGGAGAATATCTCATTTCATGACTCATTCATTTATTTCTAACTACATCAGAATTTTACAGCATGTACATACTGTACATACATACATTGTGTTCCTGTGGCTCAGTGGTAGAGCATTGCGTTAGCGTGCAAAAGTTTGTGGGTTCAACTCCCAGGGAACACACATACTGGTAAAAAATGTATAGTCTGAATGCACTGTAAGTCGCTTTGGATAAAAGCGTCTGCTAACTGCTTAAGTTACTTAAATTACATAAAGTAAAGTACAACACTTGTTCGCAAAAACACTTTTCTACATTTTTCATACCATGCAAAAATGCAATTAGTGAATAAATCATTCATTCGATATATATATTTTTTTTTAAAAGATAAAGGACTTTGAACCACTGCATATAGATATTTATGGAAACTTGTTTCCACCATGGAATAAAAACATAAAAAAGGTAATTGAGACTTTTATCTCACAATTCTGACTTTTTTCCCACAATAGTTTATATCTCACATTTCTGAGAAAAAGTCAGAATTGTGAGATAAACAGTTGCAATTATCTTTTTAATATTGTTATTCTGTGGTGGAAATAAGCTTCCATATATGTGTGTTCTAATAAGACTGTATAAAAAAGTATTGTCTGTGCATGTAATTTATCTCTCTCTGCCATTTAGCAGATAACATATTTCACCCACAACAGGTCGTTCAGCAGAGTTTATAGAGCTTTGATTTAGACAGGTCATGTTCTGAGATTCTGAAGCGGTGTCAGGTTGATGAGACGGGCCTGCTGTGAGGACCATATGCTCCTGCAGTGCTATCACTCCATGAGCTCTTCCTGTATGCTCTTTGGACCTCATAGTGGGGTGGCGCAGTAGATCAAGCTGGGGCTGCTTAAACAGCAAATATCTCAGTGTTTGTATAACATAGACCTGTTTCTGTCAAGTTGACTGTACTTTCTAGGTTTGACCTGTTCAGGAGAATTATTCACACCTAAAATTCCCTTAAACCAATATATACTGTAACTCAAATTAAAAACAAATTAATCTGTAGTCAAGAGTGTAATATTCTAAATGTTAAAAAAATGGTTTATTTAATAAGTCAATACATACAAATTAGAGGTCGATCAACTTGCATTTTCCTGATACAATAAAATGTGTTTAAAGAGAGGCAATAAAAATATTGTGGAGATACTAGCGAGACTTATTGGAGTAATAAAACAAATGACTTTCCAGGAAATCCTTTATATGGACAAAGACATGCAGCTGTCACTGTAGCTGAATAAAATGCAGAAAGAAATGTTTTGTATGATGATACATGATGAGAATCAGCACACGATTACAACAGTATATGATTTATCTGTGTATTCTTTAAGTCATCTCAGGTATTTTCATATGGATAATGTAGATGTATTTTTCAGTGCTAATCATCATAGCCTTTATTACTGTATAGAATACTATAAAATAAGAATCAGTTCACAGAAAGAAATTTTGGTGTGAATTGCACGATTCTCCTAGAAGGAGTATGCATTAATTCACAGCCTGATTTTTCCAAAAATCCACATTCAAACCAAAATAGCCAACTTCCTGTTGGTCGTAGCTAATGACTGTAAATTAGAAAGTTGTCCGGCTTGATGTGAACAATATATATACCGAGTTTGGTGACTGTTGGAAAATCTAACCCTCCCCCCACTTTTGTCAAAAGGTGGTGCTTTAGAGCACCTGCTCCATGCCCATTTATGAGCTTTTGCCAGTGTCTTTCTCTCATTAATGCTGATGTGTGTGTCGAGTTTCATGAAATTCTAAGCATGTTAAGTGCCTTAAAAACACCTGAAAAGAATATTCAAGTTTGGCACATTGCTATGGTATATGGTAACAGTATTTAAGATATCAAGAATCCCTTTGCAGTTTTACATCTGCCGTGTTTTGACATTATTCTGATGAAGTTAGAAGAAAATCAAGTAAAACTAAGGCTGACTTCAAAGCATTTTGAAAATGATACGTTTCCTGCTGCCAGTTGGTGGCGCTATAACTTTGTCTCCTAATAGTCACATCTATGTGATCAACCTCATACGACAAACAAACTGCTGACGTTTGATCAAAATCAGACAATGTGTGCAAAAGTTATTAGACACTTCCTGTTTCTCATTTCTCACCATAATTTCATCGACCTGCCACGGGCAAACTATTCAAGATATCAAAAATCCCTTGCCAATTTTGCATCCCCAATGTATTAGAAAAATAGGAATATCGCAAATTCCACAGTGTGCGCTTTTCACAAAACCCTGAATAGCCGACTTCCTGTTGGGCGTAGTGCTGACTGTCAGTACAAATATTGTTCAGCCTGATGAGGTCTATATGTGTATATGTGTATATATGTAAATGCCACATTTCAGCTTTAAGTCAAATCAAAGTGGTTACCTAATTTCAGTGCACTTCAGTGAAGAAGTTGAAAGTGAAGAGCTGAAAACAAATTCAATTGATGGAAACAAATATTTCTTACAAAATAGCACTAAAAACATTTTTACAATCTATTTGATATGGCATATTGGCAAAGCATTAGTCCAAGATCTAATATTGTTCAATAAACGTGACGTTCCCATAAATATCCTGAAACACATCAGAGTACCATCAGAAAACCTCACAGCAGAGACACAAGCATATCCTACAAGAGTTATTTATGATTCAGTGGCCTCATCTAACATCAAAACAGCTCTGAGAAAACGGATGTGTCCACACATTTACCGCTTGTCATCATCCTGATGATGCTTTAGCTTTGGTCTAAAGGCACAGAAGAAATCAGGCCTTCTAACAGAATGATCTATTTCCTCTGAGACCAGTACAGTGGTAATAATTGTCAAGAGTGTTTCAAGCTGTGCATCATTAAGCATTTTGCTTAATTACCATTGCTTAAGATCCTTTGATTTTTGACAGCTTTGAGAAAATGTGAATTCATGCATTAAACTCAAGGGAAGACAGGCTGCATTTGATGCTGTCTGTACGGTTTCTGCTTGCCTGAGGTCAGAATGTCCTACTGTGTCTCAAGTGTCCAGCTGAGCCCCTCAAATAGTTATAAGAATAATAACAAAACCTGCAAGGTCAAACAAAGTAATAAAAATCATGAAATAAAGTTGAAGTTGCCATGAAGATTGGCAATTTAAAACAGATTGGAACTTGTGGGTGGTTGCCAGTGTATTGCTTTCCTGTTGCTAAGTGATTTTAATGTGTTTTAGCATGTTGCCTTGCAGTTCTTAAGTGGTCTTGGTCAGTAAAACAGTTCAATCATGACAACCCTCGGAACATTTTAGCATGGTGATGGATATGACAATGTTAATGTATTTGGTCTGGGCGGAACAGACCTGCTACGTTGCTGCTGAATTGCTGCTGCTGTTGGTTATTGCTGTAGTTGTAGATTATTGCTGCTGCTGCAAGCAAGTACAGGAACTTGCTACTGCCAATGCATATGGCGATACGGTGCCATGAGTATTTAAGACATACTGCTGCTGCACAAATAGCATATAAAATAACCC
>NW_015661988.1:432811-437815 GCF_001515625.1 Sinocyclocheilus rhinocerous | reverse complement strand
AGTAAGCTCATTGGCTGCATATGCAGCATGAACCAAACAGCTTGTGCCAAGTCGTTTAACTCTCTGAATATCATTGGTTACATTAACAACCCGTCGCCTGCGCCATCTAGAGTTTCATGACTGAACTATATATTTATATTGTGAAATATTATTACAATTTAAAAGATCTATTTTCAATCTTAATATATATTTAAATGTTTTTTTCCTCAGATGGCAAAGCTGAATTTTCAGCATCATTGCTCCAGTCTTCAGTGTCACATGATCCTTCAGAAATCATTTCTTAATATTATCAATGTTGAAAGGAAACCATGATACATTTTTCTCAGGATTCTTTGATTAATACAAAATTCTAAAGAACAGTTTTTATTTGGAATAGAAATCCCTTGTAACCTTACAAATGTATTTACCTGCCTTTACAAACAATTCAATCTAATATTTTTTTGCTAGCAATTTTAGGAGAAAGATGTGAGACAACGTTTTTTCTTGAAATATAGCTAAGAACCTCATTAAGACTGCTGAGCTGTGAACGAGAAAAGTCTGAGTAATTAAACATTCCTTTGGGTTCTTGTTTATAGTGCAGAGGTTTGCGTTTTAGCATTTTTCATTTGCACTGCAATGTCTTCCACTGCACAATTAGCACTTTTATTTTTCCATCTCTGTTTTCGTGTCAGCGCCCATGTCAACACTTCCTTGACCAAAATGAACAATGTGTCATTGAATTTGCACTGTAAGACAGCTCTGAGGATCCCATCTCTGCAGCATTACTCCCCTCGGATTCAACACATTAAAGAATGAAATGCTGGTCTATTTATAGTCTTGGGACCAAGGACTGATGAAACTTTAATGCGCTGCCTCAGACACAAGAGTGGTATACCCGCACCCTGGAGATATTAAACTCCATCATCCTTGCATGAATTCAAGGAGGAGAGTTTATATAAACATGGACAGCCACTGGGCTGTGAGGAAGAGCTCTGTGTGTGATTTATTAGAGTGAAGTGGTGGCCATAGCTTTAAGGCATCACCCATGAGGCCACAGCATTATGGTATATTATGGTAAATTCCCAGTGTCAGTGCTTGGTATTCATGACTACACAGATAGATGGCCAGGTTAAGTCAGTGTGTTGCGTTATCATGTATAGGCATCCAGTCATCATAGATTTTGTTTTGCATGTTTTATAATCCACCCATCAGGCTTTCCTCTAGCAATAACCAGCACCACATATATCGCCCAAATGACAAAGGATTTAAATGTTAATCCATATGCATTTATTTGAGGATGTTAGTGATGCCGTTTAACTTTGGCTTTGAATTTCATCCACAAGTGTTTCATGAAAGGCTGTGTTCCTGCATCATGTTTCCCGTTTATTATTCATTAGGATGAATGCAACAAAGCAGTCCCTCTCTTTCCTCATGCTCCAGAGCGGTGGAGGGCTGCTGAGGGACTTTTTCAGCTCAATGAGGGTGTTGTGGGGCTCATGGAGTGGCCAACCAGAGAATGTTGAGGATGAAGATACCCATTGTCTGCGGTCTCATGCGTTCTCTCTGTCCATTGTTGTCTGGTCATGTGAGGATGCCAGCGGATGTCGTCATTGTAAGGCCTTATTTTGTGAGGGGAAGAGTCCCTATATCTATACACAGTATGGACAAAAGTATTGGAACACCTGACTATTACACCAAATAGGGACTTTAAAGACATTGCATTCTAAATACATAGAATTAATATGGTGTTGATCCCCCCTTTACAGCTACAACAGCCTCCACTCTTCTGGGAAGGCTTTCCACAAGAATTTGGAGTGTTTCTGTGGGAATTTTTGCCCATTCATCCAGTAGAGCATTTGTGAGGTCAGGCACTGATGTTGGACGATAAGTCTGTCTCACAATCTCCATTCCAGTTTATTTCAAAGTTGTATGATGGGGTTGAGGGCAGGGCTTTGTGTGGGCCAATCAAGTTCTTCCACACCAAACTCTTCCAACTATGTCTTAATGTGCCTCGCTTTGTGCACTGGGGCACAGTCATGATGGAATAGAAATGATGGAGCAGTTTGGGGGCCTTCCCTAAACTGTTCCCGCAAAGTTGAAAGCATAGCATTGTCCAAAATGTAAGGAGACTAGCACAACCCCCTGAAATACAGCCCCATAGCATTATCCCTCCTCCACCAAACTTTACATTTGGCACAATGCAGTCAAGAGGTAACATTCTCCTGATATCTGCCAAAAACCGACTCGCCCATCAGACCGCCAAACAGAAGTGTAATTCATCACTTTACGGAACTGGTTTCCACTGCTCCAGAGTCCAGTGGCACTGTGCTTTACTTTACACCACTCCATCGGACACTTGACATTGCACCAGCTGCTTGGGCAATGGAAACTCCCACCACGCAGTTTTTGTGCTGATATTAAAGCCAGTGGAAGTTTGAAATTCTCCAGCTCTGGAATCAGCAGAGCATTGGTGACTTTTATGCACCGTGCACTATGTGCCTCAGTTCTCGGTGACCAGCTCTGTGACTTTATGTGTTTTTTTGCTTCGTTGCTGGTGTTTCTAAGCTCTTCCACTTTCCAATAATAGCACTTACAGTTGACTGTGCACTGTGAAAAATTGCCAGGAATTTACAGGATTTAAGAATATTGTTTTACAATAAATTACTGTAGTCAGAAATTTGCTGTGAAATCAATGCACGTTGGGTCATTTTCTTACAAATCACTGTGAATGAACAGCAGAATGATGCTAACATAACAGTAATTTACTGCTCTTGTTTTACTGTGAATTCACATTATAAAGTTGCCTTTAACTGTGCCACTGTGAGAAATTTAGTTGTTTACTACTGTAATTTTTTTTTAAGTCGCCATAATGGTGATTAGTCATCAGTATTTGTTTGGGATCTTGGCCCTTGTATGTTCATATTCAAATTTCTGATCTAATCATGTAAGAAATGACACATGAAAACATTTGTCAAAATAATGACAAGCTAGAATATGAAATAAGCTAATTGCCTGGCTTAGTCGAACTATTCTTAGCATGAACATGAAGATTTTATTTTATAATTATTTAAGCATGAAGATTAATCAATAACTTATTTATTTCATATTCATAACTGTTTGTGGATGGATTTTTCACAATAATGAAGCAACTGCTGAGACACGTCTTTGAAAGATGTGACATCAATACTTGACATTCAAAACACAACAATGGTAACACTTAACAAATAAAAACAACACTTACAACATAAAACAACATTACAAAATAAACCAACAACAATTACTGTGAAAGTAATGCAATTATTAACCTGGAATAAACTGTAATTTCACACTAACATTTTTAACAGTGTGGAATATCTAGCAGGGATGAAATTTCACAAACTGATTTATTGGAAAGGTGGCATCCTATGTCACACGTTTGAATTCACTGAGCTCTTCAGATCAACCTATTTTTTCATAAATGTTTGTAATTGCAGACTGCATAGGCAGGGGCGAGGCCAGAAATGTTTAAGTGGGTGGGCCAACATGAAGCTGGGTGGGCAAATTGTAGGCTATGAAAACTGCATGTCAAATTGCCAACAGAAAATACAGTACAAAGGTTCAATACACAGTACTAATAAAAGCATTGACAAACATTCATTTTAATTTCAACATTTACTAATACATTATTAAAAATAAAAGTTCTGTTAACATTCGTACTAACAAAAATAACAACGAACAGTTGTATTTTTATTACCCAACGTTAACAAATATAATAAATTTTGTAACAAATGTATTGCTAATTCTTAATGTTAGTTAATGCATTAACTAATGTTAACTAAAGGAAGTTTATTGTAAAGCATTACCTCAGTTTCAGACAACAGGGCTTCACAGATGATTTCATATTTAAGTGTCTCTGTCAATTCGCACACATCGAGGAACGCAGAAATGTGCGCAGCTGCAAATGATAAAGTTTGTTGTGGCGAGTAGGATCAAGCATAACGTTTATATGTTTCTTTCCCTCAAAGGACACATCTATTTAGCGAATCTAACACTACCTATGGTAATATGATGCTTCAAAACGCTTGGCTCAGAAGTTTCCGATCAATAAATCCATCACCCGCAGGTGGTCTGGCTTCATTTGTAAGTTACACGGTTCGGATTCAGTGCTAAGACTTAGACTTAGACTCAATATATACTTTATAAAGAATTGATCACGAGTGCGTTTCCCGAACAATGACGTAACTCACTGATTAACCACCATAGTATGATACATTGTTGTGGAAACTAACTAGCCAGACACGACTGTTTCCCAAACACGGTCGCATCTCCGTCGTTTGAACCACATTAGTTCAACAATTTAGAGCCGTTGTTAATGACATCACACGCATGTGGTGGAGTAATAACTTCTGCTAATTAATTGATTCGAGATCTCTGAGATGCTGCTGTATTGAACATGGCACGTGATGACTAATTTACTATTTGTTTTGTTCCCTGTCATTTTGCTTTATTTGATGTTTGATTCATCACGGGTTTCCTCTTATGTCATACTCCGGGGGGTTCCTTAGGCATTTATGCACATGCCCACTCTTCAAAAACAGCGCTTATTGAGGACGCGCTAAAATTTATCGATTAAAATGTATATGTATTTAAATAGAATAGAAGATATAGATTGTACTGCATGTTAGCTTGCTTACTGTGCCCAAGAGCATAATTTAATCAAGTCCATATGTCTTACTAACAAGAAACTATGCTTCTAACCACAGGTCGAGAGCTGTAGTTCCTACCACATAAGTTTGCAATGCTATTTGCGAATGTTCGTTTGAACTATGGTTTCGGGAAACACCGAATCGTTGAACTACGTTGGTAACGACGGAACTTGCGACCATCGTTAATCGTTCCCGCTAACGATTCTTTTGGGAAACGCACCCCTGATAAGCTGTTGGACAAGGGCTGGGCTATAGGGCCTGAGCGTCTCAGGCCAGGCCCGTGCAGGGCTCTATTCTTTCCATCGTTTCAATTAAAAGTTCCTTCGGCTCGGCAGGGCCC
>NW_015661988.1:409317-430880 GCF_001515625.1 Sinocyclocheilus rhinocerous | reverse complement strand
CATGGCACCTGATGACTAATTTACTATGTTTTGTTCCCTGTCATTTTGCTTTATTTGATGTTTGATTCATCACGGGTTTCCTCTTATGTCATACTCCGGGGGGTTCCTTAGGCATTTATGCACATGCCCACTCTTCAAAAACAGCGCTTATTGAGGACGCGCTAAAATTTATCGATTAAAATGTATATGTATTTAAATAGAATAGAAGATATAGATTGTACTGCATGTTAGCTTGCTTACTGTGCCCAATAGCATAATTTAATCAAGTCCATATATCTTACTAACAAGAAACTATGCTTCTAACCACAGGTCGAGAGCTGTAGTTCCTACCACATAAGTTTGCAATGCTATTTGCGAATGTTCGTTTGAACTATGGTTTCGGGAAACACCCAATCGTTGAACTATGTTGGTAACGACGGAACTTGCGACCATAGTCGGCTAACGATGCTTTTGGGAAACGCACCCCTGATTGATAGCCTATTTGTTTCGCTATTTTCAAATTCAACTCCACAAACGCTCGTATTTTGCTATTTATGTTCTTACGTCGCAAACATAACATTGTGGGTGGGACTAACAGAAAGACCAATCATCATTTTGACAAGCGTATGGCATGCACCTATAGGAAGAGGGAAAATGAAGAAACTTCCTGTAATTGACCATGAAAATTTGCGTTTAATATTTTTAAACTAAATATATAAAGTTATAGTGAAATAAGACATTTATTATTATTATCGTTTAATAAATTACATCCATTTGGAAAATTACCAACTTCTCATTGGGTGGGCCACAGCTGAAAGTGGGTGGGCCCAGGCCCACCCGTAGCCTCGCCACTGTGGCTAGGTGCTTGATTTTATACACCTGTGGCAATGGGTCTGATTAAAACACCTGAATTAAATCATTAAGAGGTGTGTCCCAATACTTTTGTCTATATAATGTGTCTATCTATCTATCCTCTGTCTGTCTCTTCACCTAGAACACTCTAGCAACCAGCAAGGTCTATGTATCTTCAAGCTACAAATGTCTCCTCAAATTGCTTATGCAATCTATCTTCATACGACTTCAAACCTTTAAAGTAACAATCTGTAATCTTCGAGGCAAGGCTGTCAAACCAACATTCAAAACTTGTCTTGCCAAACTTTGTTCCTCTCTTTATAGTTGAATGTCAAACACGTGGGGAAGTCGTGGCCTAATGGTTAGAGAGTCGGACTCGTAACTTAAATCATTAAGAGGTGTGTCCCAATACTTTTGTCTATATAATGTGTCTATCTATCTATCCTCTGTCTGTCTCTTCACCTAGAACACTCTAGCAACCAGCAAGGTCTATGTATCTTCAAGCTACAAATGTCTCCTCAAATTGCTTATGCAATCTATCTTCATACGACTTCAAACCTTTAAAGTAACAATCTGTAATCTTTGAGGCAAGGCTGTGTCAAACCAACATTCAAAACTTGTCTTGCCAAACTTTGTTCCTCTCTTTATAGTTGGAGGTGTCAGAAGGTATGAAATCTTAGTGGAATGTCGAACACGTACTGTGAAAATGTCAGTGTCACATTCCCAGAACAGACGGATTCTTCTTTCCTATTACCGCAATAGAAAATAATCTCCAATACACTGACGTCCGTTATAAGAATGATGTCATCTGTTGGAAATAGGACAGACAGTGCAAAAGGTATGGTGAAGGGGAGGGATGCAGAACTTCAAAGGATTTGAGAGCATTCATTTTTACCTTCATTGCAAACCTTTTTGGCTCCTCCCCTTTTTTTTTTTTTTTTTTAACACGTACTGTGAAAATGTCAATGTCACATTCCCAGAACAGACGGATTCTTCTTTTCTATTACCGCAATAGAAGATATTCTCCAATACACTGATGTCCGTTATAAGAATGATGTCATCTTTTGGAAATAGGACAGACAGTGCAAAAGGTATGGTGAAGGGGAGGGATGCAGAACTTCAAAGGATATTTTCCCCTTTCCTAATGGGAGCGGGTGACCAGATTACCCAACTGAGAGACAACCCAGCTCTCTCTCTCTCTCTCTCACTCCCTCCCTCACTCCTCGCTCTGAAATTTCAGTCCAACACTGAGTCCAGCTGATGACATAATCCGGGCTCCTCCTATGGGAGTGTGCTAGGCTTGTAAAACAAACACTAAAGCTGCTCTAAGCCAATGGCGTGCACTTTAGGCTCAGGGTGCATTGGAGACGGGTCAGTACGCTGGGACTGGACAGCAGACCATGTCCACTAGCCTTAGCTACTGCATTACACCTGCTGCTCCTGCCTGAAGGAGCCCATGAGAGCACAGCATTTGTCCAGCTGGTAGGTGTAGCGGTTTCTGTCCTCGGATATAATCTCCTGCAGGCTTAGGCTTTTGCATCACCAGTTGTTTTTCTAGTCAGTTGTGAACAAACATTACCTGGAACCGGATGCGGAGAGCGGATGAAAGCCAGAGTGAGTATATGTGCTCATTAGTGAAACAGATGCTATGACCTTGTGACTGATATATAACGAGTCTGTGTTAATGAAAGGATAACGCTTCAATGCTTTGGTATATTTCTGCTATTGCTTTTTCAGAAATGCAATTATTGAGTCCTTTTTGATAATGGATTACTGATGCTATCTTCGAAAGGAGAGGGCAGTTTATTTTAGAGCAAATAAAGCCAACAGAGGATATTACTGATCATGGAAAGACGGAGAAAGAAATGGGTTCGTTGCATAGATATGTTTGCTAAGGATTTATTTACTTAGATAATCTTCTTAATTTAAATTACACAACTTATAGAGTAATAAGTAACATAACATCTGCGTAACCACGCTAACCATCATCATGGATGGAGATTTCAGTAGCACTATTTAGGGAGAAGGAGGTTCCCCTCATGCCTTCATATCACCCCATTCAAATGTCCTTACAAGGAGAGAAGATGAAATTAGAAGTGTTTTGCATTCATAGTAACTGAAGATTTGCTAAAATGGGTTTCCTGTGCATGACTGTGTGTCCGGATCTTTGATGATGATTCTACATGACAAGTCATCAGTGCTGCTTGAGTTGTCATTCACTATTGTGTGCTTATGTGCTATTATACACACTGTAAACATATACAATGCCAGTCAAGCATTTGGACAAACTTGAATGAAATTATTTCCTTAAAATCTTTTGGTTTAACTGTTTATGCTTAAATGCTTAGTTTTGTATACAAATATAAAATCTTCCAAATATTATAAAAAATAAAACGTATTATTAATAATAATAATATTAAGTATTATTATTATTATTATTATTGTTGTTATTATTATTCACTATGTATTACTAATATAATAATAATAATTTGGTACTTTAAAAATCTCATAACAAGGTTACGTCAGAGGTGGGATTATTTTGTGAATGGTGACTTAAAGTATGATTTTTAATGAATACAGATCTGCACAGAGCTTTTTATTTGTTACAAAACATGTCAACAACATGACATTTTCCCCCTTAAAATAATAATAATAATAATAATAAATAACAACTATAAAAAATAATAAAAAAATATATTTTATGAATTCAAATATTGATTTCTTTCAGAGACATAAAAAATATATTTATTTCAAAAACATTTCATAGTGATTCCAAATCTTTAAAATTTGTACATATATAGTAATTGTTGTATTTTCCTTCATTACTTACTCATTGTATTAGTTACAGTCAAATAATCAAAATACTGCATTACATTAAAGAATTTAAAGAGATTCACAAAAATGCAGAACATGTTCCTAGCAGTCATGAAAATAATGTCATGGAAAATTACAAATAATAATAATAATAATAATAATAAATAAAAATTCTTCGTATTATTAATGTTAAAAGTCAATAAGAGTTTGCACAAAAAAAAGAGAGAATATGTTTCTAACAGTCATGAAAATAATGTCATGGAAAATATATAACTCAAAATGGTCCTAAAATAGTCTATTGCAATTTTGAAAACGGTTGTGCTGATTAATATTATAACTATAAATAGATAGTGTATATATAGATATTACCATTATTCATTTTCCTGATGAATAGAAATTTGAAAAGAGCAGCATTTATTTGAAAGAAATAACATTATAAAGCATGCATCCACATTATAAATCAATTTCCTTTATTTTGAATTACATTTTGAATTTTATTTTGAGTTTGTTTTTATGAATGTGAATGACTTAATTGCATTAGCTGTGTGGGTTTGTGTTAGAAGACCTGTGCTGCTCTACATTTAACATCTCACAGCTACTTGATACTGGAAACCAATAGCAAACCAAACCAATCGCAGTAATTACACTAAACAAGACTTCCTCATTCTCTTGTCTCACAGACCCTCTGGTTGTGAATTAGAAACACTTGTGATATGGAACTACCACGTAACAAGTTCTTTATTTTGTAGTTGAAAGTAACAAAGTGTTCCAGAAGTAATTCTCAGCAGAGATAATAGCATGCCAGTGAGACAGTACTGGGTGTCAGAGCGCTCCTCCCTAACGTAGGCGATCTCTTGTTATCCTGAGTCTTTGTTCTGAGAACGCATATAGTGCAGGCAAGAGATAAAACAAGAAATGATTCAGCGCTGGGAGCTACAGTAAGGGGCTGCCTATGAATCATTCATTCAGCCTCTCTCTGGTGGCTGAGAGGAGCTCGCTCATCTATAACGCTCCATCTGAAGAGACACAGGAGGACGTCTCCCGTATGGTGCTTCTCCAGCTCTGACTCGACTGCCTTCATCTCTCTTTCTCCGGTGTGTGTTTACACACTGGTTTTAGCTGACTGGGCAGGTAATGTGTCTGCGTACCAATCCTGCAGGCTTTCTCTGGCTTTTTTGTGTTCTCTTTCTTTAAAGTTCATTCATTCGTGTCTCCCTATAGAGCTGGAGTGAATGGACAGGCCACCTTGGCGCCAGGACAGAGAGAGTTTAGGGTTAGAGCTTGAATAGCTAAGCCTCCTCAGTCCAAAGGCCCAGTATAACAGACACATTTTTAGGGAAAGTTTTAGGTCTTATTTTGAACAAATGGTCAATGAAAGAATGTGCTTAAACTTCGGAAAATGGTGATCGTCAAATTTGGGAGGTCAAACTTTATTACTGAGTTTATTTTCAAATACTTTCAAGTAATTTTTGCATCTCTGTTACTGAAATGTGTCATTTAGTGGGGGCTATTTTGGGACCCACTGTTGGTTTGTAGTTGTTGAGAAACAACCAAGCGGCAACCTCCCCCTCTCTCTCGTGAAGCCAACACGGAAGTCACTTAAACTGTAATTCGTCAACTGGCCGCTAGAGGCTGGCTGCAAAAGGCAGTCTATGGGATTGACATGGGCATGTTAAAATGCCCAACTTTACAGCAGAAAAAAACATGTTTACAGCCTGGTTCAAAAAATTATTTTGGTCTATATAGCTAATTTTGCCTGACTTTTTTTTTATAACTCATCCGTTTAAATTATATTAAGCCTTAAAGTTCTGCATAATTAAGGGCGTGGCCACTTGAGTGACAGGTGGATTGCCGCTGCTGACACTGCTGTCGAGCTAGGTGGGCGTGGCTTCAGCAACCGGCTCCCGCCTTTTTGCCCATTTTCGATTATCCGGGAGTGACGCGCGGTGACGCGCTGCCAAGATGGCGACGGCCCGCTCCGACCACTTTGAGCTTCAAAAACGCTCTTCGGAAAACTACGGGTGACATCACGGACACTACGTCCATGTTTTTATACAGTCTATGGAAACAACATAATATATTTTTCACATTTTCACATAAAAATAGTCTGATCATTTTATCTTACAATAACTGTGGTTGACCTAGCTGAATGAAAGTTTTTACCATGCTGTTGAAAGAGTCCAAATTATGTCACTTCCTTCATGGGTGTCACAATTTTAAAGGATGCTAAAAAAAAATTTTTTCCGAGGAAAATCATACAGTAACAAGGTTCAAGGCAAAATGTGGGACACAAAAATTATTTGTTTCATAATTAAAAATATTTTTCATACATTGAGTTGAATATAAGTTACATATATTATGATAAAAATTATGATTATGAATTATGATTTTAATTGTCAGATTCAGGTGAGAACTTCAATGATTTGACAAGCTAAAACCACTCCATAAAGTAGGGTATTCAGATATTTGATATGTTTGAAACAGGTCATTTTAATATATTTTTTTATATATAATTTAATGTTTATAAAGGAAATATTTAGCTTTGGACAGCAGAAACATTATATTTGTGCCACTAATTGTTTTAAAAAATACCACAAGATGCCAAAGTGTATGGTATTTGTAAGAATGTGAAATTATTTTTCTTGGCGTATGGCGACATATGTTGTCAGGTCAACTTCTGTGTGTTTTTACTAATAAACTGGTAGGGAGATTATTTGTAGGAATTTTAATTTATTTATTTATTTTACAGCTTAGAAATCATATCAGAAACAGCAGCATGTGAGAATAAAACTCTGGGTATTTACATATTTATTTATTTATTGTATAATTGCATATTTTTACCTGAAATATCTTTGTAAATTTGTCATGATAAGATATTACTTTCCGATATTTTTTTATACAACAATTTCAAGTGAAGTATGAAATTTATATCTAGTAAAGCTATACTGGTAAAGTTAAATATGTAATGTGTTAGATGCTCCAGGTAAATTAAATATGAAATATCTGTTGCTTCTAAGTATAAATTATTTAGCCATGTCATGACACTGTAATGTAAAAAAAAAAAAAGGAAATTAAGCATTTTAAATATACAATAATTATTTTATTATTATTTTATCTGATTAAGCTGCTAGTTCAACATTTTACTTGCAGTAAATGTGCTGTGCTTGCTTTCATCTTGCAACACTGGAGAACATAATAAAATAAAAGATAAAAGAATAATATCAGATTTCATTTCAAAAGGTGCACTAAATTGGACAATATATATAGATATTATATAGAATATTGTATAGTCACTTTGCTTTTTAATATGCAGGAATTCTTGATATTGTTGGTAATTTTTCCCATATAGAGACTGTGGTGTTGTTATGCTGTGTGCTAGTTTTCATTTAGGGCTGCAAGCTGTTTTGCTGATTTGACCTTCACCAGGTCTCAATGATGATTGTGTTGTCTTCTGATTTATTTCAGAGCTGAAAGGGAAATGCTCTGAGGTGGGTCTGATTGTGTAGTGTGTTGATTACATGATAAAAAGCCACACATGAAAAGACGGTGATTGCAATTTGGAGTGCAATATGCGAGTTGTAGTCTGGAAGTCCACTAAATTTAAAAGCACAAATCAACCAGAGAATTGCAAATCCAGTTGAGCAGTTGATGATTAAACTAATCATAACACAAACAAAAACTCAACAATTACTGATTAGTGAGGCTCAGTACTTAACCTTTTGGGTCTAAGTGTCAGAGATCAGACTTTTTTATATGGCAGACAAGAAAACAGCAGTAAAAATATGAATAGACTCTGAAGGAGGGACCTGAGCCAAACATAGAGATTTTGAATTGGGCTCTTTTAAATTTACCACCTAGCAACCACCCAGAATAAACTAGCAACTACCTAGCAAAGTCATACCAACCATCTTGAAAGCCTTAACATTATGGTGGCAAGCAAGAACCACAAAATCTCCTTGCTCATTGGAATCTAGTTGAACGTTACTCCGCACCAACTGCACTCTAAAAAATCCTGGGTTATTTTTTTAACCCAAATGCTGGGTTGAGCCTTTTGGGTCATTTTTTGGGGTTATTTTTTCAGTGTTTGGGTAGTTTTTGTGTTACCCAGCTCCTGGGTCAAATGTAACAACCCAGTGTTTGGGTTGTTTTGCAGCTCCTGGGTCAGACATAACAATCCAATGTTTGGGTAGTTTTTGTGTTATTCAGATCCTGGGTCAGACGTAACCCAGCGGTTGAGTTATTTATCGCGGGGATTTTGCGTCTTGACTTCAAGAGAGAGCAGTTCTAAGCGCCATCGAATTGATGCATTCTTCGGTAAAATACAGGTTTGTGTACATTTTATTTTATCTATAAAATCGTTACTGTGCTGTATATAGTTCAATTTTATGAAGAGCAACATACAGGCGCGCAGTGTGAATCACCTTTTACGAGTGTCGCGGTCTTTTCGCGTGATGGAAAAGCCTGATGCTTTGCATAAAATAAACGATTTTATTCATAAAGATACAGAATATAATACTTTGTTTGGACGTTAAAACATGACCTCAGAGCTGTTTATTGTTTGTTTATTGGCAGGTTATGTTTAATGTTGAATTTTTGTTCTAATGTTTGTTAAACGAGTTTAAATCTGTATAGCCTATTAAAAAAACGATAAACAATGCTGTAAATGATAAATAAAGGAAAATAAAGGAAGTTATCATGCAAACCAGTGGTTGTGTGGAGTATTTTAGAAAAGTTTAGAGAATTTAAGTTAATCTGTAAATCTTATTTAATGTATGAAGTAAAAAAAATAGGCTAGTAATATAGTAAAAATGAATAAACCCATTATGCTGGGTTAAATAAACAACCCAATTTGCTGGGTAAATTTAACCCAAGATGGGTTCTGTCCTATATTTACCCAGCCCTTGGGTTAATAACAACCCAAATTGGGTTGTTTTTAACCCAGTGTTTTTAGAGTGTGAATTCTACTTCCAATGCACTTCCATCAACACTCATAATGGGTTAAATGACACAGTTTTCTAAAAGCGCTTCACTGCTTTGCCCTGTGGCACATCTTGCAAGTCAGTTGTGACTGTTTGCTAGCAGTCCTTTGTGCTGAAGTTCAGTATTGACCTGGGTGAGGGTCAGACCCTCATGAAACATTTGCTGTATCACTGCTAAAATCACACATTTCAAGACTCTGTGGCATTACAAGTGCTGTTTTCTTTCTTGTGTTTACATGAGCATTGACTACTTACTTGTATAAAGAGGAGGGACATTCTCATTCTAGAGAGCATTTGATTGGTCAGAAACCCCCGAGTGCATGATGAGTCATCAACATATTCATAATTGCATATTTTTCCCTGAAACATCCTTGTGTTACAGTTATGAAATCTCATATGTTTTACTTTTTTCATAAAACAATTTCAAGTGAAATGTAAAAGCGTTGTCAATACTGGAAATTAATAAATATATACAATGTGTTAGATGCACAAGGTAAATGAATTATGAAATACTTCTTATTTCTAAGTATAACTCATTACTCATCGCATGGCATGTAAAAAAATCTAATAATGGTATAAAACATACATTATTAATTATATTATTAATATTTGATCAGATTAAGCTGCTAGTTCATCATTTTGCATGCAGTAAAAGTGCTGTGCTTGCTTATATCACTGGAGAAAATAATGTGTCAGGATAAATATCAAACTCAACGATGACTTGCTGCTTGCTAGGAAGGTGGTATTGGGGGAGGGACATTCTTATTCTAGAGAGCATTTGATTGGACAGAGATTTGGACACACCCCTGAGTACATGATGAGTCATCAATGTTTTTGTTTGTTTCCTCGGAAGAGAAAGACAACATTTTAAATATGTCTATATCTTCCGAAAGACAGTTTTATCCACTTTTAGGTTGACAAAGTAAGGCAAACAGCATCTTCCTTAAAGGGGTCCTATTATGCTCTTTTACAAAGTCTTGATTTTGTTTTGGGGGTGTACTAGAACAGGCTCTCATACTAGGTTGTTCGAAAAATGCATTATTTTTCACATATTTTACATTATTACAACACCTCTCTCCCCAGTCTGGCATGAACGGCTCGAATAGTTCCTGTATCAAATGAAGGCCCAACTTCTGAAATACGAAATGTGCTGTGATTGGTTAGCTGGGCCATTGTGTGTTGTGATTGGCTGCACTCGGCACCTGGTCGGGAAATGTCACGCTCCTTACCATAGCCGCCTGCGAGCTTCAGTGTAAATATTGCGTCAAAATCAAATCAATTTGAGCGCGATTTAAACCCGGATGATTGTAACCACTCTAAGTTCGTCTGCCTTGGGAAAGCTAGCGTGTCTCCGACATAGTGATAACACTCGTTGCCTTCTCTAGTGCAGCTCAACCAGGTCTCGTCCCATTCGTCGGTATTTGTGGAAAATATGCGTTGTAGTCCAAACGAATCGTCCGTTGTAGTTTTTGAAAAGTGATTTCTGTTAAATAAAATATCTCTTTTTGAAATCGACTTTGAGCTGTGTAACTTTGCAGATCTTTTTTATGCTCAAACAGCAACATTACTGACTAACTAAAGTTGAAAAAGTGAAAAAGCATAATAGGACCCCTTTAAAGAGTTTCTTCAGACTTTCTGTTCCCTCTCCCAACATCTCTATCTGTCTCTCAGGAAATAAGTCCCTGGACAGCGGCATTGCAGAGATGGAGGAACTTCCTGTTCCCCAGAACATCAAAATCAGCAACATCACATGCGACTCCTTTAAGATCTGCTGGGACATGGACTCCAGGTCAAAGGAACGCATCACACACTACTTCATCGACCTCAACAAGAAAGAAAACAAGAATGCCAACAAGTTCAAACACAAGGTGTGTGAACGCAGCAGCTCTATATTCACTCCTTCTTACACATCCTGATCTGACCTGATGTAGGCAAAAGCTGATCTTCAGTAATGTTCTCAGGTTCATGTGTTTGCAGAAAGAGAACTGCAAGAACATGACTGTTTAATCTCATTTATTATCCGTCTCCTCTAGGACGTCCCCACTAAACTGGTAGCAAAAGCAGTCCCTTTGCCCATGACAGTGCGAGGCCACTGGTTCCTGAGTCCACGCACCGAATACACTGTTGCCGTTCAGACCGCGTCCAAACAGGGTGATGGCGACTACGCCGTGTCGGAATGGAGCGAGATCATTGAATTCTGTACAGGCGGTGAGAAAATTTTAAAGCACTAACATTAATTATATAAATTGTAACATTTCAATAAATAAATGTGGTGGCCTGATAATCACAATGTAGTGCGATTATTAAATCAAATGCCACAACTTACGCACGGCACTGTTCAGTACATGTGTAAGTAGCTTAGTGTTTACAGCATCAAAGAGCGGCTCAGTTTACAGTAAATGCAGCAAACTCTGTATCTGCATGTGCTGCAAGTTTAACCTTCATTGGCATAATTTCCAATATTTTTGTGGAAGTTTATTTCACCAGTATTCCACCAAAATGAAAGCTCAAGGATTTGTTGAACATATGAAAGTGAGGAATTATATAAATATTAGTGACGAGCACATAAAAATAACTATTGTAGCTGTGTAGCGTAAAATAAAATGATTAACACCAGTGGGAATGTAACGCAGACTGAGACACTATCACAACTAAAACGTTTATAATAAAACATTTACTAAAAAAAAATATTGTATCTATTTACTTGCATGTCACATGATCGTTAACCAATATCAGAGTAGTGTGAAAATGCAAATGTGAAATTAAATTATTGAAATATTTACTTAAAATCTCAGGGTAAAGTGGTTTGGTGGACAATAAAGTTTGGGAGCCTTGTCTGAAGTATTGCTTTTATGACCTCCATGAAGCTATTTAGGCTGTTATTGGCTCATAATGGCATTTTATTTCTTTATTTTGTATCTACAGATTATTCCACTGTTCATCTCACACAGTTGCTGGAGAAAGCAGAGGTCATCGCTGGCAGAATGCTGCGGTTCTCAGTCTTTTATCGAAACCAACACAAAGAATACTTTGACCATGCAAGGTATGTTTCTACAGGGATAACGACACTAAATTATTAAAGGAACAGTCAGCTTTATTTCCAAAACTCTATGACCTCTATGACACCTGTGTTCTGTGGAACACAAAAAATACAATTCTGAAGAATTTCTCTGCTGCTCTTTTCTGTACAATAAATGTGGCAGGGGTCTGTATGAGAATGACACTTGATGACACCTAATTTCATAATTAATAAATTGGTGCAGGATATTCTTCAAAATCACCCTTTGTGCGCCACAGAAGAAAGTCACATAGATTTAGAAGGCAACTATCTACACATGAGGGCAACTATCTACTGTAAATTATGACAAATTTTTCATTTCATATGAATGTTCATTCTCATCATATTAGAAAATCCCCAATTGGGTTTTATTTTATTTTTTTAATTAAAATGTTCTCTCTATTGTGAATTATCTTTCTTTTTATCTTAGAATTTACCTTTACGCAACCACAGTGATTTAAATTTCTCTTATTCAACTAATACTGTCCTGTATAGTATAATTTGATTAAAACAGCCATTAAATCAGTCTTTACAACAGAAATGAATACAATTTTAAATGTAAGAGGCACCGCGGAATCAAATTAAATCCTCCTGAGGGGGGAGGGGGGGGGGCATTCATTTCCCTTCAGAAATCATATTTTTTAATATCACTCTAGTTTATGTATCTGAATGTACCCCTTAATCTTACTTCAGTGAGATTTACAGAATTCATTGCCTTGCTTTATTTAAAAGTAATTCAATTTGGTTTCCCATCAGTGAGTGAAAGTCTATTGTTGTTGTACTTACCTCGTGTGAAACTCAAAGATTAATTCCACACTGACTTGATTAGATAGCTGTATTATTAATCATGCGTTTCAGATAGTGGTTCAACCTGTTCATATCATTTCAGCTTCATTTACCGCATTAACAATAAAGATCAGGTCTAAACTCTGAGGTGATAGTAAGAAGGAAACAGACTTCTGATCAGACTGAGAATTAATCAGAAGACAGTTAATAATGATACATAACATAAAAGGCTGGTTGGTATGGATTACAGAATAAAAAATAAAAAGGTACTTGCGAATTGTTTTTTTTTTTATCTAACAATTCCGACATTATTTCTTGCAATTCTGATTTATTTTGATTTAACATCTCTTAATTCTGTCTTTTTTTTGTGGGACAATTGCAAGACAAACTTGGAATGGCGAGATATGAAGTCAGAGCTGCAAGATAATTGCAATATATAAACTCGAAACTGCGAGAAATCAGAATTGCGTTATAAACACGCAATTCTGAAAGCAAGTTTGAAATGTGCTATAGCCTTGCAATTCTGAGAAACCAAGTCAGAATTGTGAAATAAGTCACAATTTCCTTTTTTATTGTCTTCTTCTGTGGTGAAAACAGGCTTCCATAGATTGAAAAAGAGATCTTTCACCCCCTGCCCCCCCAACCCAAAAAATTAAAATGTATTCATTTACTCACCCTATTGTTCCGAACCTATATGATGCTGTTTTTCTGAGAGAAAAAAAGGAGGCATTTAACAGAATGTTCACACTACTCTTTTCCATAAAATAAAAATGTGAAGGTGAAGGTCCAAAAAGGACAAAAGTGCATCACATCAATACCATGAAAGTGGTCCTTGAGATTCATGTTCTTTTTTCCAAGTCTTCTGAAACCATTTGATAGCTTTGCTATTACTTTTCCAGTTTCCATTTTTAAGAATTAGCTGTAATGTGTTCTCCGGCTACAATAAGTTGTACTGATTTAAGGAGGTTAGTCACTGGCAGTAAAGTTAAGTGCAAAAGTCAGGAGAAAATGGTTTGTGTTACATCTGAATTCTTGTAGTACCACTGAACGTCACCTCCATGAAGTCATTTGTCATTTATGGTGAATTTTCTGGTTGCAGGGAAGCCCAAAACAACAAGATGCTGCTGTCAGTGAAGGACAACAGCGGCAGCCACGGTTCGCCCATCAGCGGGAAGCTCGAGGGCATCTTCTTCAGCAGCAACACCGAGTTCAACACGGGCAAACCCCCACAGGACTCACCGTACGGCCGTTACCGCTTCCAGCTGCCAGCCGAGGAGCTCTTCAGTCCCAAGACAAACCTGTATTTCGCCGACTTCTACTGCATGTACACGGCCTATCACTACGTCATTCTGGTGATCGCACCGAAGGGCTCGTCTGGAGATGAGTTCTGCAAGCAGCGCCTACCAGCGCTGGATATCGCCAACAACCGCTTTATGACGTGCTCGGAGGATGAAGACGGCCGGCTGGTGTTCCACCATGCACAGGACCTTATCCTGGAGGTCATCTACACCGACCCCGTGGATCTGAGCCTGGGCACGGTAGCTGAGATCAGCGGCCACCAGCTCATGAGCCAGTCCACAGTCAACGCCAAGAAGGATCCCAGCTGCAAGACCTGCAACATCAGCGTGGGACGCTAACCTACGAATCGGAACCCTTCTGCTGCCTTGAACAGCACAGAAAATCGCCTTCTCCTTTAGCCGTCCTCCTTACCCATTATCGAACTTATCCATAATTCCTTCTGGTGTCCGCAGCATGTGTCTCACAGCTTTTGACAAAATGCTCTTTATCGTTTACTAGCTTATGGATCTCGACCCGGGGTTGGGTTAGATATGTCGTGGTGTTGGGATGTTGACTTAATCACCCCTGTCAATCAAACTGCTTCTTTAATCCTATTGGCTGTCAGACCTTCCTGTTAGAACGCGGCATTGTAACAGTTTACCAAAGTTTACACAAATTTAACACTAAATGCTCATCAAGTCGCTGAAGTCGGTGAATCGAGACAACCGTTCTTATAAGGCATTATGAATGTGATGATATCTCAAAAAATATGTGATTGGACGTATCTGTAGCATGACTGCAAACATTTTTGGAAACGTTGACATTAGCATAACTGTTCTTCAGCAGTGTTTCATGTTATCTATTCCAACCCATCCAGTATACTGATTTAACATATAATAAATGTGATACGACATGTAGATAGAAAAATATTTATTTTTTAACTGGTGAATAGAAAATGGACAGAACCAGAAGTAGTGATGGAAAAGAAAAGGTTCACGATAAAGCAAAAATATATAGATACATAAATATATATATATATATATATATATATACACTGTATATATATATATGTGTTTACTGTATAAACCAATGTAGAATTACGTGCACAATAGCTAACATTCAAAAGCTACATTTGTCATTGTGGATGTGTACAGCAAATAAATTCTGGGACGACGATAACATGACAGAATAACCACACCTGATTGTAGCACAATTCAACAGTTTACGCTGGTTGGCATGCAAAGACACTACACAAAGATTGTAATAGTTCATTGCAGTAGAGCCGTCGGAAAGGAAAGATATTGATTGTTTCGTTTCCAGAGAGTAGCTACTTGAGCAGAATTGCACTTAAAGCGCACATCCGCTTCTCATGAACATATCTCCTGCTTTGGGCTTCAGTATTGTTTTTAGTGTATGACGTTATTGGACAGTGTTCATTTTAACCACTGGCTTAATGTATCATTTGTTCTTCATGTATAGGAGGAAAACTGTGCTCTGTGATGGCCACGTACTGTACTTTAACACGTTTTTGAATAAAATAGATCTTTAAAAATACTTAGCTCTCCTTAGCTCTCCTGGGAGAACCTTTTCAATTCTGGATAGTATGTCTCATTTTGTGCTCCCTTTTTCATGTGAGAGACAGATATATGAGAAATAAACACGGTTGGTTGCTGCTGTATTCATATGTTAGGGAACTCATTGAAATTTGCATAAAACCCTTATTTTAAGTGCTCTGCGTTGTTTTCTGTCTAGAGCGTTGCATTATTTGACAGGCTAAAGATCGTGTCTAGCCCCAGAGAGTCACGGATCATCATTAGTGTGCATAATTGTCACCATGTTCCTAATTAGAATCATAAACTAGCTTCAAACAAGAGCAAGAAAACGTGAAAATTGCATATGGTTCGACTTTGGTTAAAAAAAATCTCCTCCAAAAATAAAATGCCATATTCCATACACATAGATGAATACTCTATATTTCCTTTTGCCCTTTGAAATCTGAATGAGGTTTGTATCGATCCGTCTCGCTCTGTACACAGCACAGAGATCGCACATGTTTGCGTTTATGAGATAGTAGCCACCGAAAGGCCTTGATCGGTTCGGCCCAACCCATTGAGTCTAGGACTTCCAATGTGGTCAGAAAGGATATTAAAGTGCATTTTAGCATCATAATGGCACAATTATGTCAAATGTAAAAAACACAATTTGGTCCAAACATTGGGTTCGATACTGAAAGGCAGAAATAATTCTCAGATAGTCTAAGTGGTTTCCTGTTTGCTGAGCAACACTTCCAGTAAGCGTAATTTGGCTTTGAGACTTTTGTACTCCTGGTACTCCTCGGCCATGGGGATTCGGTCATCTTTTTGTGCGGTTCTTCATTATTTTGGTGGAAAGGGAAAGGAAAAAAACAGATACCGCATGAAACTGATGACTCTGTGAGATTCCACTACCATTAAAACACACATTTAACCCTTGAGTTGCCTTACTGAAGCAGTTTTGTACATCAGTGGATAGCAGATAAATGGAAATGTATTTTATTTAAAAAAACTAAATCCATATATTGTGTACAGAAACACTGTTTTTTTTTTCCTGGTGGTATTACTTTGTGTATCATTGATTAGATGTGCATTATGCTAACTACGCTGAACTATTTTGATCTTTATTTTCCTTTTTCCTTCCTGTCTATGCTCAAAAAGACAAAAGTAACAAAATACCATTAAAATGTGTTAATGCCACAGTAACGCATCTGTGTTTTACCTTCCCATCTGTCTGAAGAACTGCTCTTCAAACTCTCTGATGGCTTTACGTCGTCTCTTCTTCTCGGCTCGAGTCTCACGCAAACACTCCAGCAACTCAGACCTGCAATTAGACAGTTTGCAAAACACAGTTTGTAAAGGAATATCTCACCCTACAATTTATCATTAGGAAACATTTACACACCCATGTCATCGCAAATCTGTAAGGTTTTCGTTCTTACACAATAGAATATATATATTGCAGAATGTCCAGAGGTAGGTCCAGAGGAAGCATTTTAAACTTTTAAACTGTTGCCACAGGTTAAAGGTTTGACATGTTGTTTAAACTATGCATATTTGATAGAAATGCTTATGAGGAAATATTTTAGGCTACCCAATTTATATTCTAACAATGATAAAACTGTGCTGGATGATGAGACACTGTAAGGAGATTTTTGTAAGAGAATGGTACTGGAAGGGAGCCTATGTGCGGATGTTTCTATGGTAACTGCCAGGTCTCTCCAGAAATGATTCTAGTAAATAAAAATAAAAAATAAAAAAAGTCAACAGAAAAATGTATGGAAGCTGTCAATCTTAAGGTAAGATGTTTTAATTTCTGAAAATTGTGATGTACATTTTTTAACCACTATACAGTAATTTTCAAGTTGAAATTGTGTTATGCATAAAGGTGCTGTTTGGTTTGAAAGTGACATTTTTTTTTTTTACTAGTGACTATAAAACATGTATTTTAAAAATGTAGTCATGTTTTGGGCTAGCTTTGTTAGGCAGATCTGGCAACCCTACTCTACCATGCAACAAAAATAAATGGGAACTAGGGCTGTTGAACTTTAATGATAAAGCATCATAAAAGTGGTTTCTATAACTTGACTTGTCATTTACATTCCAAGGCTTCTGAAGACATGCAATAGCTTTGTGCTAAACAGAGATATTGACATATGTTTTGCTTTAGTTCTCAAATCTTTCTTGCGCACAATCAATTCAAACGATGCAACATATTTGAAATGACTGTGAATAACGACTTAAATCTCTATTCCTCAAACAAAATATGACTTGAAATATTGAACACTAATCATATTCCATAGTAGCCCATTATGGAAAACAGGGCATTAGACATTCTGCTAAAATTCTCCTTTTGTTTCTTCATATCTTTGGAACAATTTTCTGTCATTATTTTAAAAATACTTAATCATTATTGTTCACACTTCAGTTTGGGGAGCGATTCTGACTATTAACTAACTGTTAACTATGACTCTTGCCTGAATAAACTCCTGATTAGCTGCTCATTAATAGCAGTTGTTAAGTTTAGGTATGGGGGTGGATTAAGGGATCTAGAATATGCTCAAGCAGAATAAGGCACTAATATGTGCTTTATAAGTACTAATGAACAGCCAATATGCTAGTAATATGTATGCTAACAAGCAACTAGTTAATGGTGAGGATTAGTCCCTAAACTAAAGTGTAACCTCATTATTTATTTATTTTTAATTGCATGTGATGTTCCTCAGTGACTAAGGTTTAAGTACCTGGAGGCCTCGTGGAGGTTGGACATGGTTATGACTGACTGTCTCACTGTCTTGATCTCATCCAGCGGAGACACAAAGGCCGGGTCACTGTCGCCCTCCTCCTCCCCACAGCCTCTCTTATCACTGAGGCACATGGGTGGGGGTGTGTACCGAACGGAGTCATCATCTGAGCCTTCTTCTTCTTCCTGTGATACATTCAAAACAAACATATTGTATATACAATAACACTTACTATAGTTGTAATAGTGGGAGTCGCACATAGGAGATGTTTCACCATCTGGTATCTATCATAGAGAGGTTTCACCAGGTTTTTCTCCTCTGGTTTGGTGCCCTACGGGGTCAATATCACATTAAAATAAACATTTGTTCAAATATTAATGCTATAATCCTAATCCGTATCTAATTAACTAGAACATTTCTGTATTTAAATACGAAAAACCTCTTACAGGACGGCCGTGTAAGCTCTCAAAATACAGCAGACATTTTTGCAGAGTGATCTTCTCCAGGGCCATCTGTCTTTGGGTCATCTCCTGTGGACACAAGAGCGCGTGTTGAGTTAATCACCTCAAACCCTGGCCACACAAGCACACAATCAAATCCCCACCCACCCGAACAGAATGCACCCGCAGATGGCCTCACCTTCATGTTGTCTGGGAGGCCGAGGGCCTGGCGTTTCTCCCGTAGTAGTTTCAGGAGTGAGTCCACTGTCTCCTCCAGAGAGGGCTTGTGCTGCTGCTCTGGCGTCTCCTGCTGGCCGTTAGTGTACCTGCAAATATCTGTGGAGTGGTTGTTCTCATGTGTCCGGGATTCCTCAAATGTCTGTCTAAGCTTCAAATCTGGGGAAACGGATGAACAAGTTCATTAGTTTGATTCTGAAATGAATTGGATTATAATAAATGGAGAGAATGACAGGAAGTGGAATGTATTGCATTCAAAGCAATTAAACCGTCACACAATAGCGGAATTTCACTAGTCCAACACTTGTTTCCATTAAGAATTTGGAGTAATAGTGTTACTTTTAATTTCACTATTGATTAAACATATTTCTCTACATTAAAATAGTTGCCAAAATAGTTACACAACCATCAAAACTTCCTCGAAACATTCATTTTGACAGACAGCACCACAAAATGTCTGCATTGTTTTCAGATAATATGTTTTAAATATATATATATATATATATATATATGTGTGTGTGTGTGTGTGTGTTAATTAAATATATAAAAAGATTATAGATTATATAATTATATATTTTTTTAAACTAAGATTGACAACAAAATTTGAATCTACTGATTATGTATTTATGTTTGACTTTGTTTTAAAGATAAGGTAAATCAGAACATGGGTTAACAAACACATTAAATACAATGCATAGGAATGTCCTGAGACCAATGTAGCAAATAATCTTATAAAATAGTTTTAATGAATAAAATAGGCCAATGAATCACCTTAAGTTTTATTATTTGGACTGGCAGTCTTACCTTTGAGCTGCTTGCGAGACCTGGCTAGTTCACTCATGAGCCTGAAAATCTCTGGATTGACTGATTTATCATTATGTGAAGGCTGTGGGTGAGAAAAGGCACAAACTCAATTCAGGAACTATAACTTCTTATCTGGAATCATAATTAGCACATTCTCCTGGTCATCGAAACAAAATCAAACAGCACAGTAGTACTATACTTCTCCAGTAGAGTGCACTAAACTACAATGTTGAATGTTGAACTGAATGTCGAATTTTCCATGATATATATCCAGGATTTTTTATTATTCTGACCTTATAGTTCATTTCGTGTTCAAAGCGCTCATCAAACTTGCGTATTTTCCTCTTGAGAGTTTGGATGTGTTTGGTGAGGAGTGGGATGGAAGTAGCTTCCTTGGCGTCTCCAGGAACCTCCGTTCTAACAACTCCACGAGCCCTAAATAGAAGAGAACACGCATGTAAACACACTCATTCAACTACAATGATCATATAGACTAGGCTACATTAATCGGATTAATAAAACTGCCAAAATGCAGTTTTGATAGTAATGCAGATTCTCTGTTGTCAGAACCACTTTTTGTGAATTCTAAGTATTTGTAGACTACTGTTCAAGAGTTTGGGATTTGGGGATTTTTTAAAAGTCCCTTATGCTCACCAAAGCCGATCAAAAACTGTGAAATATTATTATAATTAAAAATAACTGTTGTACTGTAATATATTTTAAATGCAGTTTATTCCTGTGATGCAAAATGAATTTTCAGCATCATTACTCCAGTCTTCAGTGTCAGATGATCCTTCAGAAATCATTGCAATATGCTGATTTGCTTCTTTAAAAAAATATATTATTATTTTTAATGTTGAATACAGTTGAGGTGCTTGGTGGAAACCATGATACTTTTTTTCAGGATGTTTTGATGTTGTAACATTAAAAACGTATTGTCACTTTTGATCAATTTAGTCATCAATGCTGAATAAAATATATATATACACACACACACACACACACACACACATATAAACAACTCACTGACCCCAAACACACAAACCCAAACATGACATTTTTGTATGGTGTTAAGCTGTATGATTGATAATTTCACATCACCTGTATCATCCTGTGGTCTCTTTGTTTTTACATAACAAAATCAATTAAACTCAAATTAAACTCAAAATTTTCTAAGCAGCCATGCAATTCTGTCTGTCCTGTCCAGTTTATTTTACTCTATCTATTTACCCTAATAATGTACAGTATGGGTCTATTAGTACTACTAACTACTAGTGCAGACCTAGTGAGTCAGGCTGAAAACATCATAAACACCAAAAAAAAAAAACACACACAGCCGGGAAATAATTTTGGAAAAGTCATTGCCTATTTCCCGTCACACACACACACACACACACACACAGTATAGGCCGTCACAGATGTCGGTTTCCATCACTACAGCATTAGTCAGCAGGAAACTCATGACAGACTACTCCACTGCCTAGAAAACACCAGTGAGATCAATTCAAAACACTTACTAAAACCTCCTTTTGGGAAATAGGAATCCTTTTGCTAGTCAATCACTGTTACAGTATATGGCATAAATAGAGGATGCAGATACAGTAAAATTCAGCAATACATTTTAAGAAAAGTATATTGTACTGAGAACTAAATTCTCTCATCTGAAGTACTGCTACTATGTACTGTAATTATATTGTATGTGTAAGTAGTATTGAAACCTTGTAGATGAGCCTGTAGGCTAACTTCCCTCATGGTCAGTCCATGCAGAAGAACATGGTCAACTATAGTGATTTGTATTTCATCAGGAACAAATGTCCTTTGACCTCATCGCCTTCGTTTTTATTTCCCCCTCCATTTCCTCTTGGTCTCCCACTATCAGGATTCATTTTCCAACACATAATCAGCTGTGCTCCTGTGCATATCATCCTAAGATTCTGACTGCTGTGTCATCAGTTTTGCAACTTAATGTTCACACATGGATTCATATCTAGCGTAGCGTTAGTTCTGGCAGGTCATGTTAGTCAAGCTCGCATCAGCTGACTCTCAGCTGATCCCCATCA
>NW_015661988.1:400524-409104 GCF_001515625.1 Sinocyclocheilus rhinocerous | reverse complement strand
ATAATATTATTGAACTTTAACGATATCTGCAATGCATTTGTTGGTTCTGTTCTGTTTACCCTGGGGGGGTTATCACTGCTCTCCCTGCTCTCATCCATGCTAGGCTGCATGGATGCGCAGGGAGTTCTTGCCCAGAACAGAACCATACCGCCAATCCAAACTGTATGCTAATTGTCAATCATCTTTGACGATAGTGGTCCTGACAGAAGTGTGCTGTTTGAGTTCACTTTTTGATGCTTGAGTTAATTATATTGTGTGTTTGTGTTTTCTGAATGAGAACATGGTTAAACCTGTGCAAAATTATGGCGTTTTTGTGTAGAGTTTTGCAGAAAACACTGAACAAATTGGAACGTGTGTGCACACAGGTGAAATGTGTTAAAAGTTTTGAGAAACGTGTCTTTGTTTCGAGAACTATATGAATGGTTTGGAAAATTGGGCCAAATGAATCAGTTATAGTGTGTTAGCAATCGAGAAAAACTGTAATAATGAGAAATGAAAATCAGGTTTAACAAGTGGGTCACTGTGTTACTAGCTGCAGCCGGCTGATTCTGGGACTTGCTCTCCAGGAAAGGAGAAAGGAGGTATTTTGACTGAACAGGCCAACCAAAAGAGCTGTGTGTGTGCATGTGTGGTTCAGGTATACCCTATGCTAGGGGGACAAAATGCCCCCACAATGATGGTAATATCCAAAATCCTCGACCTTGTGGGGACTTTTTTCGGCCCCCATGAGGAAAACGGCTTAAAAATCATACAGAATTATCTTTTTTGAAAATAGGTTTAGGGGTAGGGTTAGAGTAAGGGGATAGAAAATACAGTTTGCACAGTAAAAGAAAATCATTACGTCTATGGAACGTCCCCATAAAGCATGGAAACCCAATATGTGTGTGTGTGTGTGTCTGTGTGTGTGTGTGTGTGTGTGTGTGTATATTTTGGGGACAAATTTGTATCCAAAAGTGAGCAAAACAAAAATCGCCAAAAACCTCCATTTGGGGACATCCTGGCCAACTGGTATAAAAATAAAGAAAACAAAGATTTTTTGAAATTGTAAAAATGCAGAAAGTTTTCTGTGTGGGGTAGGGTTAGGGGTGGGTTTAGGTTAAAAAGTGTACAACTATCTGTATATAAAAACAATAGAAGTCTATGTAATGTCCCCATTTAGATAGTTAAGTAAAGTGTGTGTGTGTGTGTGTGTGTGTGTGTGTGTGTGTGTGTGTCTGTGTGTTTGTGTGTGTGTGTTAGTACATGATGAGATGCTGTGCGCAGGGTGGAGACGGGGCAGATTCAGGGTCTGTGTTGAAGCGTTGGCTCTGGCTGAGGCTGGAGCAGCGTGGGGAGGGCAGGGGGCTGTTGTCATCTGTGATGTGCTGGATGAGTCGACTGGGCCCCGGGCTCTGCTGGAGATCACTGCTACAGTCACCCTCTGCCAGCCTACAGTCTGAACACAAACACACACAAACAGAGATCAGAGTCCTGCGCTGGGATAAAAGCAGTGTGTCCTACTGTTGCTAACCCTCAGATTACAATTCAAACCGAGCACTTCATCTGGAAAAGACATACGATTTTCTCACAGTTGCCTGATATCCAATCTGACCCATTTCAAATACTAGACTAGTAATACTAGTAAAATTCTCTGAAGAAAATGTGAGTGGTGCTTGCTGTGCAAAACCTGCCAGCATGATTCCAGAATATTGTGTGTGATTGCTAATGTGTTATATATGGTGAGTGATTGTCAGAGAGTTTATATGTGGTTGCTAAGATGTTATGGAATGTCGCTCAGGAGTTGCTATGCAGGTGCCTATTTGTTTTAAGTGATAGGCTACTGTGTTACTGTGTTGCTATGCAGTTTCAAAGGTGTGCTAGGGAGTTGCCATAGATATGTATAGGTAGATTCCCCATTCGACTAGCACGTAGACGCGTCCGCCATCTTTAACGGTCAACTTGGCGTCATTCACAATAATAATCAATGAATATTCGAAGATGCCACAATCCTGCACATCCGATGGTTGTAAAAACCGTCGGGATAATAAATTCCTGAAGAAACGGGATAACCTTTCACAGGTGAGAATGTGTTGGTTTGCGCGTAGACGCGTCCGCCATCTTTAACGGTCAACTTGGCGTCATTCACAATAATAATCAATGAATATTCGAAGATGCCACAATCCTGCACATCCGATGGTTGTAAAAACCGTCGGGATAAACCATAATAATCAATGAATATTCGAAGATGCCACAATCCTGCACATCCGATGGTTGTAAAAACCGTCGGGATAATAAAATCCTGAAGAAACGGGATAACCTTTCACAGGTGAGAATGTGTTGGTTTGCGCTTTTAAATGTATTAACTCAATATTACAAGTTTTGAAACATTGGTAACTTTTAATGTTGTGTTAGCTAATGCGCTCATCTTGTTGTATGGTGTTAGTTAGGTCTACACAACAAAAACATTGAGCTCTCTCGGCCACCATACTCGAGGATTCGCAGACCATTGACTGTTATGGTGAATGACGTCAAGTTGACCCTTCAAATATGGCGGACGCCTTAGGTATAGCGGCCCATGGAAACAGACGCTAATGAGGCATCTACATATACATATCTATGGGAAGTTGCTATGTGGTTAGTAATGTCTTCTGAGTGGAATGTGTTGCTGTAGATTTGCTAGGTTGTTGTGGGTGGTTGCCAGGATGTTTATAACTTGTTGCTAAGATGTTCTGAGTGGTTGTTATTGTGTTTCTGTGTGGTTTCAATTGTGTTTTGGGGTTCTAGGGAGTTGAAATACAGTTGCTAATGTTATTTTTATGTCACTATGCAGTTGCTGGGATGTTGTGGGTGGTTGCCAAGTGTTTTACATTTTATGCAGTTGCTAAGATGTTCTGAATGGGTTGTTACAGTGTTGCTATGCACTTGCTATGTACGTGTTATGGGCTGTTGCCAGGGTGTTGCTATGTGGTTGCTTAAGTGTCCTGAGGGGTTGTTATTGCATTCGTATAAGGTTTCTAGGGTGTGCTTCAGTCAGCTCTCTAGTTCATTAGTAAGTACACTACCAAGGCAGTAAACCATTCCTAAGTCTGTTCCAGTGTCAATGTCAATGAACTGTTTCTAGTGCAATGAAATGTTTGTTTCTTTAAAATGAGCATAATAACCAGATGGGTGGTTGGATTAGGCCTGTCACAAAAACCCTATGATATTCAGTTTTTTTAGATAAAGTTTGAGGCTCTATGGAACTGTTTAACCTCTTTTTAGTTGTCTACAATGTAAATCTGATTTGTTAGAAAAGTAATAGCACACCTGTCCTCAACAAGATGCATGATTTGAGGTATCATTTCATAGCATGAACAACGTAGGACAAGTTTAAAACTTACCATTAGGGGATTGTTTTAAATTCATGTATTTAAAAATTGTATTTCCAGTTTTGGAAGTGTCTAAAACGATTTTACACATATGTACAAGTCATTGGTGTTTGGTGATGAGTTTTTGGCTCAAGGTCTGCATTTAAAGTCACACCAGAGGTGTTCAGCTGGGATTAGGACTTTGCTTTCTGCAGACCAGTCAAATTCTTCCACACTGACTGAATCAATCTTTTGTTTTGTTTTTTAACCTTGCCTTATACACAGAGGCACATACAGCATACAATGTTAAAAATGTTCTACATTATGAACCTTAACCCAAAAACCTTCAGCTTTCCTGCCTTTGGAAACCCAGCTAAAGTATTTTTTTAAAAACGGGATGAGTAATTCACTACTTGATTTGCTTAATAAAAGCCTCCTTTATCTTTGGATTTGAGACTTTAGTCTTTGCAACTTTACAGATCTTCTTTATGCACCAAGAGCTTGTAACACTTCAAAGAGAAAGGAAAAATTGAAATTGCATCATATGACCCCTTTAATAAAGCAAATTCACCATTCTGACTCAAGCAAACTTCATCATTCCACACTTTTCAAAAAAGAACAATAGCAGACACAAATGAAAACAAAGATGCAAAGAGACAGCGAAAATGAACAGAGTGAACAAATGACAAACTGCTCAGCTTCACACACACACACACACACACACACCTGAGTCACTCTCTGACCCATTGAAATCAAGACAATGCAAACACTGAGGCATATAATTATTGTGAACCAAAAAATAAAAATAAAGTTAAGCAGTGGCTTCAGTAGTTCAGTTAAGCTTAAATATGTACACTACTGTTCAAAGGTTTGGGGTCAGAACTTTTTTTATAATTAAAGGGGTCATATGATGCTATTTTAAAGATCATTATTTTGTGTATTTGGTGTAACAGAATATGTTGACGCTTTAATGTTCAAAAAACATATTATTTTTCAAATAATGTACATTATTGTAGGTCCTCGATCATTTTTAAACGAATCAAAAGTGACAGTTGAAGACATTTATAATGTTACAAAAGATTTCTATTTCAAATAAATGCTGTTATTTTGAACTTTCTATTCCCCAAAAAATCTAACAAAAACATTAAACCACACAACTATTTTCAAAATTGATAATATTAAGAAATATTTCTTGAGCAACAAATCAGCATATCAGAAAGATTTCTGAAGGATCGTGTGACACTGAAGACTTGACTAATGATGCTGAAAATTCAGCTTTGCATCACAGGAATAAATGACATTTTAAAATATACTCAAATATAAAACAGTTATTTTAAATTGTAATAATATTTCACAATATTATCGTTTTTATTAAATAAATGCAGTCTTGAAAAGCATAAGTGACTTCTTTCTAAAACATTCAGAACCTCTTTTGAACAGTATATTAAATGTCACTTAATGAGATTACATTGCATACTTAATAAGAACATTACTTTATGGTTGTAAAAATCACTTGAACATAATTATACTACATGTGAGGTTACTCTGCAAGGACACCTGTGTGAACTTGAGAACTGACTTCATACAGCTGCTAAAAATCACCAGCTGATTACAAGTAACTGCTCAGAAGAGTGAAGTTAGCTCTGACAAAAAAGCTCCAGCATCATTTGTTAGCTTTTAGCGCAGAGAAAAAAAAAAGGTATGTAGTGAAATGACATATGTAAGAGGTAGTGCATAAAGAATCTCGCCAAATTGTGGGATGGATATGTGTGCTTGTGAATTAAAGTCGTGCTGTGAGGAGGTGCCTGCGATCTCAGTGCCTGCGTTATTAATAGATGCCAGTGTGAAGCGGCTCGGACAACTGACTCACATGTGCCCAAAAAACAAGAGCCATCTTCTTCACAAAACCCATAAACAAATAAGCCCAGCCCTCCCATAAGTCATGTTAGTCGGTCAGTGGGTTTTCATATCAGCAGACCACATTCATTCATTCATGCAACGTAGCAGCCCACCATTCAGTTTGACCATCAGGCACTCACACGCTACCCAAAAAGCACTGCAAAAAAGCACTGCCGGCTCTCCTACCTGGTGGGCTGCGCTCTTCCCCAACGCCATTGCATGAAGGAATCAGGATTTCATTTTTGAATCCCAGGCTAGGTGGACTTTCTTCAGGAGAGGTGTCTGAAGAAGGGCTGGTGTCTCCCTCCAGAGCCTGGAGCTTCAGCAAAGAGCCCTGCAGGCAGAAGCAGAACATGCCAGCTTCAGTTTTCGGAGCGTAAGAGGAAGATCGCTTTGCACGCGTCGAGCGAAGAAGAAGGATGCCACTGCAGTCTCACACGCCCCTCTGCTCTGCCTCCATCAGCCCTGCTCACGATACACGCGTGTGTGTGTGTGTGTGTGTGTGTGTGTGTCCGAGGGTGTGCGTACGTGCACGAGTGAGGCTTGTGATCACGTCCTTCTCTGCTGCAGTTCTTTATCTGGCATGGATTATTCATGCCACTCTTTTAGTGGCGAAAAGGGAGCACGAGAGAGAGAGAGAGAAAAGAAGGGGGGTCTTCTGGCGTCAGCAAGCCCCTTAGCAGACTGGCTGAAGCTGGTTCCTCTGATAGGAGAACAGGTGTGGTTGGAGGAAGAGGGGCGGCGAGTGCATACGGACGGATGCGTAGGATACGTGGAGGAGGGAGGCGGTTATGAAGGCTTTTCCCGCATCTGGAGGTGGGGGGGGGAGGTTCTCACTGAGAGTATTGACATCATGGCCCCTCCCAGCATCCATTCATAAAATAGAAAATGCAGCTGCAGGCAGCAGAATCATGCAGCACTGTGATGTTACGGATGCATCTACACACTGATGTTAGAAATGTGCCGTCTATGTTTGTCAAAGGTATTGATATTCAAGGGCATTTTTTATCTTTTTGAGGACACATTTCACTTCTAACGTATAACACCGTGCCCATTTACACTCTTAAAAATAAAAGTTAAATAAATAAAGGTTCATTAGAAGATCCATTTTGGGTTCCGTAAAGAACCTTTTAATGAACAATTCTTAAAAGAACCATTTTTTTTCTAAAGTGAAGAACATTTTATAAATCAAAATAACCTTTTTATCCACTATAAAGAACCTTTTGTGAAATGGAAAGGTTCCATGACTGTTAAAGGTTCTTCATCGAACCATAGATGCCGATAAAGAACCTTTATTTTTAGAGGTATATGTCAAATAAATTTGATTGAACATTAAACAAAAAAAAATTAAAACGGTTCTTTATTGGCATCTATGGTTTTAATGAAGAACCTCTAACATTCATGGAACCTTTCCATTGCACAAAAGGTTCTTCACAGTGGAAAGATGATCAAATGTTCTTTATAGTAAGAAATAAAAATGTTTCTTTTAAGAACTGTTCACTGAAAGGTTCATTGGGGAACTGTTAACTGATGTTATGGATGCATATATGTACGTTTACTGATATCAAAAATGTGCCGTCTATATTTGTATATTTTTGAGGATGCATTTCGCTTCTAATGTATAACACCATGCCCATTTCACTCTTAAAAATAAAGGTTCAAAAAGGGCTTTTCACAGTGATTCCACAGAAGAACCATTTTGGGTTCTCTAAAGAACCTTTCAATTGACAGTTCTTAGAACCATTTTTGAATTTCTGAAGAACCTTTTAATAATCTAAAGAACCTTTTTCGACTATAAATAACATTTTGTGGAATGGAAAGGTTCCATGACTGTTAAAGTTTCTTCATGGAACCATAGAAGCCAGTAAAGAACCTTTATTTTTTGGTAGTGTGTGTCAAAAAAAAATTGGACTGAACATCTTAAAAATAACAGTTCTTTACTGGCCTCTATGGTTCCATGAAGAACCTTTAACATCCATGGAATCTTTCCATTCCACAAAAGTTTTTTTTTTTTTTTTTTACAGTAAGAAAAATGTTTCTTTTAAGAACTGTTCACTGAAAGGTTCATTGGGGAACCCAAGTTGGGTTGAAACAACCCAGCATTTTTAGAGTGTAATAAGCCTTTCTCGAACCTTTAATTTTTAGAGTGTAGGGGAAAATGGTTCACAGTTCACTGAAAGGTTCTTTGGGAAACCCAAAATGGTTCTTCTATGGCATCGCTGCAAAAACACCCTTTTGGAACCATTATTTTTAATATAGAATTGTGGTCAAAAGGATTAGATACTATGAAATTTTAGTCCTCACAATTTAAATATCTGGGGCATATTTGCCCTGAGCCCTCCCATCCTTCAATTCTCATCTTTCCTCATTTCACGGTTCGTCTGTCAGTATTGTGTGCTCACTGTAAATGAAAGTCTGTGGGTTAAGACATTGATGCACTGCTGCTCTCACAGAGGATGAGTCATCCCTCTCTCTTGCCCTCCCCTTTCTTCTCCCCCATCCATCTTTTCCCTGCTCATCCCCTCTTCTCCCGGGGGAATAGATTGCATGGTTGTGTGGAAAGGGTAACGCCCCCTTAAGCACCACTGACGCTCAAACTGACAGTCTTGGTGTGTGTGAGAAAGAAGGACTTATGTAAAGATCAAGCATGCTGATATCACTCACTGACCAATAAGAATATCATAATCAAAAGAACAATATCGCTGGAATGCAATCAGACATCAAAATGGACATCACTGACGTAATCGGATGTTTTACTTGAGCATCCTAATACAGCACAACAAGCAGCAATTTTTTCAGTGTCCTTAGAATTTGTTTTCTCATTCCTTTTTTCCATAGACATTAAAATTTCTTCAATAAAGAGTTTAACAAAATAAAGCCTTTAATCAAACCAACCAGCTTAGAGAAGAATCAAAACATTTATAACTCTAATTTAAGAAAATACTGGAAAATCTGACAAAGACTGTATACAGTATATTGACAACACAATGTTGTCAACTGTTTAAAGTGCTTTTTAAAATCAAATTACATAATATAGATATTAATTAATCAAATGAATCAAAAGTAATGATTTATATGAATATTTGCTAAGAAAACCTGAAGAAAATTTAATCCATACATTATTGTGTCAGACGAGTAGAGCATTGGACAATCAAGGCAAAATGTGCCTCAAAATGTGCCCAATATTAGTATTGTGATTTTGCAGTTGTAATATTTAAAAAAATTATTATTATATTATTTTTTAAATATTAGATTTTTTTTATTTTACAGTTACAATAGTTACAATAGAAATATTTCTTATTTTGTTCTCTAATCTATTTTTATTTAATAATAAATCATATAAATAATATAATAC
>NW_015661988.1:392934-400214 GCF_001515625.1 Sinocyclocheilus rhinocerous | reverse complement strand
TATAATTATTAATATAATTTTATAGCCATATTGATAATCACAAGAAATGTTGCCAAACTGTGCAGACCTACAATAAGCAGAGCAAATTCAGGATTTTTTAAATGGCATTTTAATTTCAATTTTTATCAGAAAACTTACAATTATATTTTTTTCCTCACATTTTATAGTTTCTGTGCAGCGATTCTGTGATTGGTGGAGCTCCCTTCAGGATTATGGATAGTGTAGTTATTCACCAGAAATATGACAATTTAACAGGATATTGTTATTAAATGTTGAATTCACATTGAAACATATATCATTGCTTAGTGGAGAATATGAGTTGTGTCTCTTATACACTGTGATTTATACGGAACCTGACTAATGTCTATTGTCTATTCTTTTTACTATGAAAATAATCTAATATAAAAAAGGTTTTGGCACATAGTTGATATCCTTGAAGCATCTCTTGGTCCATGGACAGGGTTTTTTTTTGTGTGTGTGTGTGTGTGTGTTTTCAGGGTTTGATTTTGTCTGTGGTGTCAGTGGTGACCTGATGGTGTTCCTTGCCATTTGTCATGTAAACTCAGAATGACATCACAGGAGAGTGGGCAGTCTAGATTTTTCTCTGTGAGGGCAATAGGAACAACACTCATGGACATGGACTCATGGACAGATGCCCACAACTCATGAGCCATTATATAAATTAATCTTTGTACCTCTGCATATGATTGTGGTACAATGAATTCATGAAGGAGGTGATAAAGTTTGGATGGGGGTGTATTTGTAACCTGCAAATTCAAAAGATGGACTTCAACTGAAATATGTTTCCGCCATCACCACATCTCTCAATATTGGCAGCTGACCATATTCTTTCTGACTGAAACTGTATGAATCATTTTGAATGTGACTTCAAAATAAATAAACATTTATGCATTCTTAATATAGTACTGTTCAGTATCACTTAGCATGTAAAACTACAAAAAAACAAAAAAACTCTAGATTTGCACACATAAAAGGAGGGAACTGAATAATGTACTGGTCATTTTTCTCCATGCAAACACAATGAATGAGAACTGTAAACTATAGAAGGGACACAAAAACCACAAAAGTACCATTACTTCATATGACTTGTGTGCATTCGAGGTGGAATCGAGGTGGAGTTCAACGTTCAACGGAGTTCAACGAGGTGGAGTTCAACGTAAACTAAAGAGGGTTCAAAGATTTACTCCGCTGCCTGGAATACTTTTAGGCAATGCACGCTCGCTTTGCCACAAATTGGATGAATTACAAGCCGATGTGAGTTCCATGCACGAATACAGAAGCAGGCATATGATGCCATTCACCGAAACATGGTTGGATGATTCAGTTGCTGATAGCACTTTATGGATCAGGCTGAACAGAGACAAAGATACAACAGGGAAAGAATGCCGAGGAGGTGTGTGTGTTTATATTAAGGAAAGTTGGTGTAATACAGCAATAGTACGACATAAGATTTGTAATTCAGATACTGAACTCATTGCAGTTTCTTTATGTCCTTTTTATCTTCCTCGTGAGTTCCCTCAAATGCCCTGGATAAACTGGATAATATATCTCCAGATGTACCTAAATTTATTTTAGGTGATTTTAACCATTGTATTATGGATTAATATCTAAAGGGCTATTATCAATATGTTACATGCGCTGATAAAGTTTTGGATAGATGTTATGGCCTGATTTCGGGAGCTCCTCTTGGTTCATCTGATCATAATATAATCTTGTGTACATTCCTATTGTAAAGCAAGTAAAGAGAGAGATACGATTTGTTCAACTTTTCTTTTTGTTCAAGTTTTAAGGGGTTGTTTTGATTCCACAGATTGGAATCTGTTTTTAACACATGTTCTGATCTTAACAAACAGGTGCTTACCATTTCTAAATATATTAATTTCTGTGTTGATTTTGTTATACCTACTAAAAAGATCACTTTGTATCCTAATAATAAACCGAAGGATTTAATTAAAAAAGTATACTGAATATGAAGAAGAGAGTATTTCTATCGGGGACTGATGAGGAGAAAAAACAACAACAGATAAATAGGGAAGTTAAAATGGCAATTAAAATTGCTAAAAGTAATTATAAAAATAAGATTGAGGGTATGTTTATGCATGGTAATCTTAAAGTCGCCTGGAAAGGAATTAAGAGTATGGCTGCAGTAAGTACAGGGGTATCAAATCAGCATAAGACAATGGAGAATTATGATACTAATTTCATTTTATCTAATAAGTACAATGAATTTGGTACTGATCCATGAAAAAGCTCAATTATTGTACCAATACCCAAAAAAGCTAAGCCAGAATTGTTGAATGATTACCGTCCGATTGCCTTGACCTCTTTGGTCATGAAAGCTTTTGAAAAACAGATCATAAAGCATATGATGACGGTCGCTGGACCAGTCCTAGATCCAATGCAGTTTGCATATCACGAGAGAAGAGGTGTAGATGATGCAAAATGAGGTTTTATCGGACACAATAAACATTTCTATAGGTTCACCACAAGGTTGTGTACTTTCTCCTAATTTTTTAATATTATACACAAATGAATGTCAGAGTTTACAAGACAACAGTTATTTGGTCAAATATGCGGATGATACTGTGCTTCTGTCCTTGCTTTCATATTCAGACCAGGAATATGGTTCAGTTTTGAGAGAGAGAGAGAGAGAGTCACATCACAGTGGAGTCAGCTGTCTTAACCGTGGGGGTCACATCACAAACACATACCAGCTTCATCACTGTGTCTGTCACGCGACTCTGTTCCCCTTTGGGCTCTGTCTTTACATTTATTTTGAAATATGAAGCTCGTGATTATGGTAAGGGGCGTTAGATTTCCGACGAGTGCTTGCGGTGTTCAACCAATCACAATGCACTGGGTCAGCTGGCCAATCAGAGATCAAGCTAGAAGAGGTGTAGATGATGCAAAATGAGGTTTTATCGGATACAATAAACATTTCTATAGGTTCACCACAAGGTTGTGTACTTTCTCCTAATTTTTTAATATTATACACAAATGAATGTCAGAGTTTACAAGACAACAGTTATTTGGTCAAATATGCGGATGATACTGTGCTTCTGTCCTTGCTTTCATATTCAGACCAGGAATATGGTTCAGTTTTGTACGATTATATTTTGTGGTGTAATAGGATGAAAAATATACATACAAAAATATAGAAGGAAAAAAAAAACTAAATTTATTACATAAACATATTGCTTCAGGCACAAAAGTTAATTTGTAACAATTTGTAAAACATCTGGGTGTCCTTAAATGTCGCCCAAGGGGCATCCACTCAAAATAATAATGCAATATTCATATTCATATTCAGACCAGGAATATGGTTCAGTTTTGTATGATTTTATTTTGTGATGTAATAGGATGTAATTAGATCTAAATGTATCAAAAACTAAAGAGATGATCACCAATTTTAGTAAGAATACACTTGCACTTCAACAGGTGGTCATTAATGACACACAGGTGGATGTAGTAGAGGAATATAAGTATTTAGGAATGATTATTGATAACAGGTTGAAGTTTGATCAAAATATGGATACAATTATTAAAACGTCACACCAAAGATTGTTTGTGCTGAGGAAGCTTAACTCGTTCAATGTACAGAGAGTTATTCACAGGTCTTTTTTTAATTCATTTGTTTAAAGTATCCTGTCCTTTTCCTTTATTTGTTTGTTTTCATAATTGTCTATAAAGAACACAAATTGTTTGCAAGGCATTGTTAATATGTGCGCACGAATTATGGGTGCTTCCTTGCGAAGTCTTACATTTGATTATGAACAGCAAGTGATGAGGATGGCACATAAAATGTAGAAAACGACGTGTTTGAGAGAGGCGGGGCATATAGGACCTACAATAATGTACAGTATTTGAAAAATAATGTGTTTTTTGAACATTAAAGCATGTCAACATATTCTGTTACACCAAATACACAAAATAATGATCTTTAAAAAAGCATCATATGACCCCTTTAATATTATACACAAATGAATGTCAGAGTTTACAAGACAACAGTTATTTGGTCAAATATGCGGATGATACTGTGCTTCTGTCCTTGCTTTCATATTCAGACCAGGAATATGGTTCAGTTTTGTATGATTTTATTTTGTGATGTAATAGGATGTAATTAGATCTAAATGTATCAAAAACTAAAGAGATGATCACCAATTTTAGTAAGAATACACTTGCACTTCAACAGGTGGTCATTAATGACACACAGGTGGATGTAGTAGAGGAATATAAGTATTTAGGAATGATTATTGATAACAGGTTGAAGTTTGATCAAAATATGGATACAATTATTAAAACGTCACACCAAAGATTGTTTGTGCTGAGGAAGCTTAACTCGTTCAATGTACAGAGAGTTATTCACAGGTCTTTTTTTAATTCATTTGTTTAAAGTATCCTGTCCTTTTCCTTTATTTGTTTGTTTTCATAATTGTCTATAAAGAACACAAATTGTTTGCAAGGCATTGTTAATATGTGCGCACGAATTATGGGTGCTTCCTTGCGAAGTCTTACATTTGATTATGAACAGCAAGTGATGAGGATGGCACATAAAATAATAGGAGACAGCACACACCCTTTGCATTATTATTTTGAGTGGATGCCCCTTGGGCGACATTTAAGGACAATCAGATGTTTTACAAATCGTTACATATTAACTTTTGTGCCTGAAGCAATATGTTTATGTAATAAATTTAGTTGTTTTTTTTTCCTTCTATTTTTTTTTATGTATTTTGAGTATTTGTATGTGTATTTGTTAAGTGTTGATCGCATATGTGATGCACCACTGAACTAAAGGGGATTAACGAAGCTCTAAACTACAAAAACTAAAACTGATCTCCCCCTCCAGTGAGCTGGTAACCAACCGCTGCAACCAGATTATTGAGCATCAACAAGTATCCGGCCAACTTGAAAACAAATCATTCAGACTTGTGTTGCAAACTGCATCAACCGTGTGCCAGGAAGACCTAAGGCAGATTATCAGTGAATAATTACTTAAATATTGAATCATATGACATCAGAAGAAATTGAATATAGCCCATTAGTCATATGGACTAGTGTAATGACATTGTTTGTGTTTCTTTTTGTCAATTTAAACCTTGACAGCCCTAGTACTTACTCACTTTCATTGCATTGAAAAAACTGTCATAAGAATATTCTTGAAATATTTACCTTTCGTGTGATACAGGTTGTGAATGACATAAGGGGAAGTAAATTAATTTTCATCGTTAGCCGTATGTTTGCTTGAAGCGATAAAGATTACATTTGAAGGAAATTAAAATAATAGCTTTATGACATTTAAAGTTAGGATATGCATAGATGATGTGCTGTTTTAGAGTGTTTTACCTCAGGTGCTTGAGGTTTGTCTTCCTCTGTCAGTAAGAATGTGAAGCTACAGGATGAGAGAAGAAAGAAGACCTGGTAAGTGGGTAGTAGCAGGTCTGAGAAATGTAATATAACCTGTATTATATCTTCTTTTTACTAACTATTTAATTATCATGTGACTGTATTTGGCTGTGAAAAGCTTTTGACTTGATCCAGTAGATAATGAATTCATCTTTCATTCAGCATTGGTATGTTGAGTCTTACCTTATATTTGGTGAGGTAACACAGAACCGGTTCCTCCAATCAACACACACAGCTCCCATAATCCCGTGCAAACCTGGATCTCTCTCTTCACACACAGCCTCCATCTCCCACAAAACAACTGGACAGAGATATAATCAGATCAGAAGATGTCCACAATATTTTTGTGCAGGTTTCATTTGAACTGATGTTAAAATTCATGGACGTCATCGTTTTGTTTAATTGTCTAAAGACATATTTTAATAATCTCATACACTCCAAGAAGCACAACCATTTAAAAAAAAAAAAACACACACACACACACACTTTCAGAATTCTGTGCATGTGTAAGTGGGAATCATGATCAGCCTGCCGATGTGGGAAAATCCCCCAGATTTCCTCTTTGGAATTCTCCTCACATCTCAGGACTCTCCCTTGAGGACCAGAAAGGAATCATATCACAGTACATACTCCTGTCACATAAACATGCGTGCTGTGCTTGTAGCTCAGTACATGCACACACCTTAAAAGCACATCCACCCAAAAGATTGTGAATAATTAATGTAATTAATAACCAGTACTGTATGTCTGCATAGAGTGAAGCTATACAAACTAATTAACTTCACCAGGTCTATTGGAACATGATATTGAGGCATACCTTCAATAATGCATCAAACAAATGATTGATTAGTGCTCTCATATATTTGATTTTGTTACATGCTTTGTTTGGTGTTAGCAATGAAGAAAAACCATTAATGAGATCTGAATTGTTTCTCCTAGACGGCAATGAGATTAAATGGAGAGCAGGTTTCCCAACTCTCCGATTTTTGTCTCCAAAGAAAAAAAGACTCACATGTCTATTCTTGAGTTTCAGAATCTCAATCTGTGCTCAAATCAAAACAGTCGGAGATCTCAAAATGAACTCAAACATTTCTCATGAGATTCTGGTAAAGACCAAGTTATCCAAACAATGCTGTTTGTTTGATAGCTCTATACTCTTTCAGTTTGTGTCTATTTTTTTATTTCTCATATAAACTTCTTATAAAAGACCTAATCGGAAGCTCCATTAACCCTGTAAAAGCTGACATGAAACTATAGCCCCCCCAAATTTTATTTAGAAATGTAGTTTATTGAGCATTAGATAAAACAATCATAATAATAATTAATTTATTATTATAATTGTTTTATCTACTGGCTCAATTTCGGGCTATAGTTTCATGTCAGCTTTTACTCAACAAAAAATGTTTTTCATATTTGATACATCATGTTTTTATGGCCCATATAGTATGATATGAATATGGAGCTCATACTCTTGACTTTTTATTCAGAGGCCCATACTGAACAAAAACATGCAATTTGGTGCAGTTGCTGATATTTATATGGCCAAAAAGTAAGATGGAATTCTGACAGCTTGTAATGTAAATTAATGACATTTTTAAAAACAATATAGCAGACTACTTTTCAAAACAATGCATATGAATATCAGTTGTCATTCTCTATCTCCCAATAATACATCATGAAAAGAGGATATTTTAATGCTTAGTTTTATGTTTGATGTTCTGTGGTTTTCATTGTAGGGGGCGAATCATATAATGCAATCCAATACAATGATGACTGAGAGATGAACAAATAAATGCTCTTCAAAAACCTGATAACAGAATTTTTCTAAAAAAAAAAAAAGATGTATGGATGAT
>NW_015661988.1:370699-392359 GCF_001515625.1 Sinocyclocheilus rhinocerous | reverse complement strand
ATAAGAATAACTTTTATATTGTTAGCAATATTTCAAGATGAACACTTGCTGGACTGAAGCAACTTATCCATTCATCATTTTTAGAAAAAAAAATTATTAAGTGGCAAATATGATACTACATGCTTTTGAGGAATGTTTATTTGCATTATCTTTGTATTTGTTTTATTTATATTTGCTTTATATTTCAATCATCACTGCAATACAATTAAAACTACAGCATAAACTAAGCATTTAAATATCAACTTACTAAGACATATTATTGGGAGATATAGAGTGACAATTGATATTAATATATCAATAGTGACAATAGTGATTAAAAAGTCACACCAAAGATTGTTTGTGCTGAGGAAGCTTAACTCGTTCAATGTACAGAGAGTTATTCACAGGTCTTTTTTTAATTCATTTGTTTAAAGTATCCTGTCCTTTTCCTTTATTTGTTTGTTTTCATAATTGTCTATAAAGAACACAAATTGTTTGCAAGGCATTGTTAATATGTGCGCACGAATTATGGGTGCTTCCTTGCGAAGTCTTACATTTGATTATGAACAGCAAGTGATGAGGATGGCACATAAAATAATAGGAGACAGCACACACCCTTTGCATTATTATTTTGAGTGGATGCCCCTTGGGCGACATTTAAGGACAATCAGATGTTTTACAAATCGTTACATATTAACTTTTGTGCCTGAAGCAATATGTTTATGTAATAAATTTAGTTGTTTTTTTTTCCTTCTATTTTTTTTTTATGTATTTTGAGTATTTGTATGTGTATTTGTTAAGTGTTGATCGCATATGTGATGCACCACTGAACTAAAGGGGATTAACGAAGCTCTAAACTACAAAAACTAAAACTGATCTCCCCCTCCAGTGAGCTGGTAACCAACCGCTGCAACCAGATTATTGAGCATCAACAAGTATCCGGCCAACTTGAAAACAAATCATTCAGACTTGTGTTGCAAACTGCATCAACCGTGTGCCAGGAAGACCTAAGGCAGATTATCAGTGAATAATTACTTAAATATTGAATCATATGACATCAGAAGAAATTGAATATAGCCCATTAGTCATATGGACTAGTGTAATGACATTGTTTGTGTTTCTTTTTGTCAATTTAAACCTTGACAGCCCTAGTACTTACTCACTTTCATTGCATTGAAAAAACTGTCATAAGAATATTCTTGAAATATTTACCTTTCGTGTGATACAGGTTGTGAATGACATAAGGGGAAGTAAATTAATTTTCATCGTTAGCCGTATGTTTGCTTGAAGCGATAAAGATTACATTTGAAGGAAATTAAAATAATAGCTTTATGACATTTAAAGTTAGGATATGCATAGATGATGTGCTGTTTTAGAGTGTTTTACCTCAGGTGCTTGAGGTTTGTCTTCCTCTGTCAGTAAGAATGTGAAGCTACAGGATGAGAGAAGAAAGAAGACCTGGTAAGTGGGTAGTAGCAGGTCTGAGAAATGTAATATAACCTGTATTATATCTTCTTTTTACTAACTATTTAATTATCATGTGACTGTATTTGGCTGTGAAAAGCTTTTGACTTGATCCAGTAGATAATGAATTCATCTTTCATTCAGCATTGGTATGTTGAGTCTTACCTTATATTGGGTGAGGTAACACAGAACCGGTTCCTCCAATCAACACACACAGCTCCCATAATCCCGTGCAAACCTGGATCTCTCTCTTCACACACAGCCTCCATCTCCCACAAAACAACTGGACAGAGATATAATCAGATCAGAAGATGTCCACAATATTTTTGTGCAGGTTTCATTTGAACTGATGTTAAAATTCATGGACGTCATCGTTTTGTTTAATTGTCTAAAGACATATTTTAATAATCTCATACACTCCAAGAAGCACAACCATTTAAAAAAAAAAAAACACACACACACACACACTTTCAGAATTCTGTGCATGTGTAAGTGGGAATCATGATCAGCCTGCCGATGTGGGAAAATCCCCCAGATTTCCTCTTTGGAATTCTCCTCACATCTCAGGACTCTCCCTTGAGGACCAGAAAGGAATCATATCACAGTACATACTCCTGTCACATAAACATGCGTGCTGTGCTTGTAGCTCAGTACATGCACACACCTTAAAAGCACATCCACCCAAAAGATTGTGAATAATTAATGTAATTAATAACCAGTACTGTATGTCTGCATAGAGTGAAGCTATACAAACTAATTAACTTCACCAGGTCTATTGGAACATGATATTGAGGCATACCTTCAATAATGCATCAAACAAATGATTGATTAGTGCTCTCATATATTTGATTTTGTTACATGCTTTGTTTGGTGTTAGCAATGAAGAAAAACCATTAATGAGATCTGAATTGTTTCTCCTAGACGGCAATGAGATTAAATGGAGAGCAGGTTTCCCAACTCTCCGATTTTTGTCTCCAAAGAAAAAAAGACTCACATGTCTATTCTTGAGTTTCAGAATCTCAATCTGTGCTCAAATCAAAACAGTCGGAGATCTCAAAATGAACTCAAACATTTCTCATGAGATTCTGGTAAAGACCAAGTTATCCAAACAATGCTGTTTGTTTGATAGCTCTATACTCTTTCAGTTTGTGTCTATTTTTTTATTTCTCATATAAACTTCTTATAAAAGACCTAATCGGAAGCTCCATTAACCCTGTAAAAGCTGACATGAAACTATAGCCCCCCAAAATTTTATTTAGAAATGTAGTTTATTGAGCATTAGATAAAACAATCATAATAATAATTAATTTATTATTATAATTGTTTTATCTACTGGCTCAATTTCGGGCTATAGTTTCATGTCAGCTTTTACTCAACAAAAAATGTTTTTCATATTTGATACATCATGTTTTTATGGCCCATATAGTATGATATGAATATGGAGCTCATACTCTTGACTTTTTATTCAGAGGCCCATACTGAACAAAAACATGCAATTTGGTGCAGTTGCTGATATTTATATGGCCAAAAAGTAAGATGGAATTCTGACAGCTTGTAATGTAAATTAATGACATTTTTAAAAACAATATAGCAGACTACTTTTCAAAACAATGCATATGAATATCAGTTGTCATTCTCTATCTCCCAATAATACATCATGAAAAGAGGATATTTTAATGCTTAGTTTTATGTTTGATGTTCTGTGGTTTTCATTGTAGGGGGCGAATCATATAATGCAATCCAATACAATGATGACTGAGAGATGAACAAATAAATGCTCTTCAAAAACCTGATAACAGAATTTTTCTAAAAAAAAAAAAAAGATGTATGGATGATCAAGTAAACCTACATTCCTTCAGTCCAGTTCATATTGAAACATTACTAACAATATAAAATATATTTTTACATTCACTTCATAAAAATCATTAAAAATTTCACAACAAATAGATTTCACAACCTGAAGGTGAACGTTTTTAGAATTATACTAAAAGGCTTTAGAATTATACATGTTTTTCAGCAAAGTTTTGATTATGTTGATCATTTACAGGCCTATCAAATAGGGTTAAGACTCCTAAGCTAAGAAAGAGCAACCTCTGAGCAATTGGTTTTTCCTCTGGGAAAGGTCTTACCTCAGTGAAGGATGACAGATTTCAGCATCATTGGATTGGTCACTTGGTGCTGTTGTTTGTGAAATCCCCACAGATTGCCTCAGAGCACTCATATTTGCATGGTGCGGGTGTCCCAGGCTTGACTTGGCAGGCACTGAAAAATATTTACAAAAAACATGGTCTTGATCAGTCCCAAATAGCCCGCGTGTGTGTCTGAGAGAGACAGAGAGGACGAGCTTTCGATATGGTGTGATGTGTCTTGACAGATCTGGTGCACTAGGACTCACGTGTAGAGATGGTGACCCATGCCTACTGGTGGAATCAGGGTAGCTATACTGCGGGACTGTCCTGACCGGGTCCTGTAGAACAGGAAGAAACGTGTGAGCGTGCAGCCAGCCAAGCGAGAGGCTAAACTCTGAGAACTGAAACAGTCAACAACAGCATCAGAAATGAACTTTTAAGGGATAATATTATTATATATTATAGTTATGAATTGCCATGAGATGGGGGATTTAATTAAGAATGAATTGTGCTTGCTGATAGTGTTATTATTATTTGCAGCTACTGTTTTAGCACAATTGAACCGATTTCCTGAAGTAACAAGGCAAATCAGCACAAACGTTTTGTTCTTGTTTAAAGCATAAATTTAAGAAAAATGTCGGTTTATGCTTGAAACAGAGAGAAATAAAATATTGCAAGACATATTCTCTAAAAACAAGAGAATATCGTTCAAAGGTTTGTATGATTTTTAAAAAAATGTTTTTGAAAGTCTCTCTTCAGTGTTTAAGTTTCAGTTTAAGTTAACTATAATAACTCTTATAAAGTCCGCATGTTTTTCATCAAAAAATACAGTAAAACAGTAAAAAAAAAAAAAAATTTTTAATATTATTAAACAAGTCAGACAACTCTGCCTCCCACATTTTAAATTAAGACCACAGGAATAGGTTGGATTTACTGACTTTTCTCAGTATCTTGGTTATTCAGAGGAATCAAGGGTTGAATTATTGAACATGTGTACATTAAGGATGGGTGGGAGGTGTGAAGATGCTAAATCTGGATTTAAAAAACAGTGAAACAACATGGTGCTGAACATAATCAACCATTGCTCTGTGACGTGAAAATAACCATCTGTTACTTTATTTCAAGTCAACAAGTCCAAATATCTTGACATTAAATGTACAGAGACTAAGAGACTGGAAGGATATAAATGGATGATATGTTTGCAGCACTTTTGATTTCTCTAGAAATAGGCAATATTCTGAGTGAGAAAGAATGTTCAAATATGAGTTCTACCAGAAATAGTTTGGATTGTGGAAAGTCTCTATATTAGATTAGATTATAGGCTGAGCAAGTTATTACATTCTGACAGATGATTACGAATACAAACATGTGTATCTATAAGGCTGCAACGGCTATTCTAAAACAGCAGTGCAATTCAGTTACAAGTGCGTTCATGTAACAGTTTAATAAACAAGAAATATACTTTGTCTGTTTTACCCCCTGCCAGCAAAAACACCTCCAATGAAGCCACAGCAGTGGTGTGTCGTCGCTGGATTGTTAGACGAATCATTGTTTTGAATGAATGATTCAATGACTCACTTATCACCAGCAGCTGATGCACAGACTGACGAATGTTTAAAATGTATAACAACGTTTATAATATTTAAAATGTATAATAACTAGAATCTATGTTTTAGGGTACAAAAAGTAGCCCTACTTGAAGAAACACCTTTCTTTGTATGCTGCACCATTCAGCTGCAACACCATGGTATATTACTCAGAGCAAAGACCTGAGTCCTTCCCAGAACGGATCTTTGATGGAGCTGACTCATCTGCAGACAGTTGCTTTGAAAGTGATTCCAAGAAAACAGACCAAAAACAGCACAATGGCAGGCAGTGGAAACACGATCAGGGTGTTTATACAAAGCAGAAGAACTATATATTATAGACTATATTATATTTTTATGTATTTTAATACGTAATTATTCCTGTGATGGCAAAGCTGAATTCTCAGCATCATTACTCCAGTCTTCAGTGTCACATGTTCCTTTAGAAATCATTCTATGCTGATTTGTTACACAATTATTATCAATTATTAATAACGGTTCTTATTATTATCAGTGTTGAAAACCGTTTATGCTGCTTAACCTTCTATGGTATGCATTATGTTCTAACCATGAAATATATTTTTAATGAGTTTTTATTACATGAAATACAAATCAAAACAGATTTTTGAAAGAAATTTTTTTTTGGGAGGGGTTGTTCGTATGGAAACTCAGAGCAAAACTATGTTAGACAAAGTTAAATTGTGAATACAAATATACAATTTATTTAACAAAGATGCTGCAAAAAAATCCTCCTTGCGAAGAGATGTTTAGAAATGAGGTTAATAGAGCAATTTCTGGAGCACTTCAACAGGTGTCTTCCGTGTGAAGGTTACAATGGGAAAAAGAGTTCTGGATGGACATTCAAATGTCATGTGACTTAAAAACAGCCCCCAAATTTTTTTTTCAGAATAACAAGGAAATGAGTAGAAATTAATTATTGCCATATGGCAACTCCATACCATAGAGGATTAATGTTTTTGTGGAAACCATGATACATTTTTTCAGTGTATATTTATCTATCTACCAAACTCATTTCAAGACTTTAGGCATAAACCTACAGATCAAAAAGTGTTTAAGATCATGAGAAACAACAATTCAGTCAAGCATGTCCAAACTTTTCATGTCAACATTTCAGGTCCATGTAAACATAAAACCTTCTATTTTGGGAACGCACTTATAGTGCTCTCCAGAGATCTTTCCCATCGTTTTCGGGTCTTTAATGGCCTAACAGAAGAAACATGCTCATTTTGGTGCATTTTAATGTGCAGTCATCACCAGCAGGCCAGATTAGTTCTGCCGAGTGGACATAGCGCATGAATAATGTATGGCTGGAGGAACAGAAAGACAGAACGAGAGAGATTGCCCCGCTTATAGTGAAGAGAGTGCCTGGTCTGACAAAAGAAAAAGGTCTTGGAAAACAGCTGGCAGACCAAAGCAAAGTAAGTGACAGAAAGGCCACAAGTAAAAAAAATAAAATAAAATGCCTTCATATACTGGAAATGTAGGTTAGAAGTTCATCCAAAAGAAGAGGTCAAGATTTGCCTAGTTAAAACAGTCCAGTGTGCCCCTGCTGGCAGATGCTGTAACTGCACAAAAAAATTGAACTGAATTGAATTGAAAGCTAATAAAATTATCTGTGTATTCTGACAAAAACATTTTGGCAAGCATATTCATTCGTAATACTATAAGTATACTACACTGAAAAAATGAGGTGAAAATTTTATCACAAAAAATGTGTACATTTCATAAATAATTACAAAGTTACAAGTAACACACTGAATTAAAAGTGAAATTTTGAAGTAGAAAGACTGAAATGGTAATTTCTTATAAAATATACTCCAATAATCTTTGTTTTACAACCTCAACAAATCATTTTTACATTGTTTACAATTAACATTATACAACACTTAGTTCCAGTCATTAAACTGGAATTTTCACCGTTTATATCCATTCCGCTTGCCTCTATTTTGCCTCTACTGGATGTTAGTGAGCTTCTCTGCAGGATACATGTTTGTGCCAGTAGGTGGCGACAAGTGACTGTGTTTGTGGATGAGTATGGATGTTGCAGATCTGTTACAGTGCTGAATTATTGCACTGGACATTGATGAATGCCACTGTCTGTGATGAACAAAGATATTGCACGCGCAAAAACAATGTGCTAATACCCATGGACATATAATACCCCCATGAAAAATTAAATGTCCAGTACTGGAGAGCCTCCCATAGGCTTTCATAAAATTAAAAGACCGTTGGGATTCCTCAGTCTTACTGTTCTGTTGAACAGAAACGGTTTCACTTTGATATATTATTACAAGACCATTCGTATAAATCTGGTTACACTGTATGCAGTTTGGGATTACAGAGTGACTCAGCTAATGGATATTTTGTCAATGGCCAAAAGCCAGAAATAGAGTTCTTAAATTCATTTACTGTAGAGATTATTGATTTCTTACACTAAGATGTGTTAGGCTATACAATTAGTTCCAATCTGTTCCTTTTATTGTAATTCATTTACATGATCTGATTAACTGGCCTTAATCTAGGTTAAATGCAACAAGGAGTCCAAGAAAGACTTGAAGTTCTGTAAAGGCTAAAATACACTACATGACTTTAGTCCAGATTTTTGCTTCGATTTGCAGTCTGGATGAGTGGATGTTAGATGCCGAAAGAGAGCCACTCTGCAGATTTTGGGGAGTATGAGTTGACAGATTTTCTAGTTTAAGACTATAATTCTATCCAGTTGGAGGATATCAAACATGTTTGATAGTTTGAGCTGACTTTAGAACACTTATTGGCTATGTACGCTGCAGCTAAATTTGGTTCAATTCCTTTAGTGCTTAAGCCTGTTCTCACAGTTCAGTATTTTACGGGAGTGACAACTGCATTCTACAACCGAATTGACTCCCGAAAAATTCAGGTAGTGACAACCACTTACAGAAATTCTATGCAGTGTGTACAGAAATGAACTGAACTACTAGTTGTTAATGATATATTTAAACATATCAGAGTTGTGATTTGTTTTTTTGTAAGTGCGGTGAAAGAAATCACAAGGTACATTTTTACTCATTAGGGTTGCCAGATCTTGAATATAAGCCACATACCAAAATATAGCGATTTGCACCTTTCTACTTTATTAACTCCATAAATGGATCACTTTATGAACCCAGCCCAAGCAACAAGCCCAAAGACATTCAATAAGCATTGCCTATAATAAGTGGACATGGCAACCCTTCAAGAGCACTCTCTGCGACGTAGCTTTCCAAACATAAACAAAACATGATGGCTCTGTTGAAGGTGGTTTAGTTAAAATCACTGAACATAGTGAGTCTCTAGTCACTGTAATATTAAATGGCCTCTTTACACTGCTGAGTTAAGGCTGCTCTGAGCCTGCTCAATATTCAGTGTGAGAAGCAATATATAAAAGCCAGACTAAATTATGAGCTATAGTATCAAATTAAACAGCTGTAATTTTTGTGTACATTTTTGTGTAAATTTGAGAAAAAAAATCTGGGCATCATACACTAAACGACTGAGGATCACAGACTTTCAAACCTTCTGAACACAACAAATTCATTCATGTGCCTCATGGCTAGTGACAAAAATATGTGTTCTAACATCCATTTAAAATATAAAACATGTTTATAAATGTCAGAATATCTGGGCAAAATCATTTAGTGTATTCCAACCTTAGAAGAGTCAATTTCAAGAACAATTTCATAAAAATAATTTGCTTTGAATCTGACTAATCTAATCGTGTTATGTTTTTAAATGATTTGCACCTGAAAGTGGTGACTGATAAATCTTGAAACAGAACAGTGTTAGTGTAGTGTTATAAAAACAGAGTTCTGTCCATTGTTTGCTTAACCTCTGAGAACAGCATTTGGGTGCATATAGAACCGACGACTAATGCAGAAAAACTGGGCTATTTATAAGTTCATCAAACATGGCAATCTAAATAGCACACCAGTGGAGAACACCAGCATCCGTTTCAGCAGTTACCATTGTAACCAACTGCACACTTATTGTGATACAGTTTGCGTTTGCAGGTACATCTTCATAAGCCAAGAATAGTCCAGTGTGTCTGATGTTCTGCCTAATTTAATTAAAGACTATTAGAACGACTTGCCATTCTCAAATCAGTCTGAACATCATTGAAATGGTGCTCTACCCTGTATATTATATGACATTTATTATGCATAACACAAAATGATGACATTAAATTAATATTAAACAATGTCTATGAACATCGTAATGTTTGACACATGTTGTCGGTTTATTAACTGAGGTGTAAATTATATATCTTTTTTAGACAGAAGTTGTTTGCAAGACTGTCTTCCTGGATCTGTGTTGCGGCTGCCCTCTTGGTGACTGCAGGTAATAATGTGTTTTGCCTGTGTTCAAGTCAGAATATTGTGCTTTTGTATAAAATAACTACAGTATCAGTAGAAACGTTACATTTTAGGTAGAAATTATGATCGGTTGTGTCTGTTAAGCATCACTACTCATTTAAACTCTGGATGCAAGCTATATTTTATTTATAGAACAAAGTATTTACTGGATGAAATGTTTGGCTGCCCTTAGTTTCTCTCCTCCTTCCTCTCTAGATATTTTACCAAGTCAAACTGCAGATGGATTACACTCTTTCCTTTTAGTCAGCTCTTATATTATTTCCAACCGGCAGAAAAGTAGGCCTACCTACTATTAATTATAAACTGCTCAGTAAAACAGTAGTTCATAAGCATAAATTGTATAGTACTAAAAAGACAATAATAATAATACTAATAATAAACAATTTGCCAGTGAGGTAAGAAAAATAATTCAAGATCTATTTTTGAAAACAATTATTGCTTGTAAAAGATTTACCCAACAATGAGCATTTGCTGAAAATTTACTCACCTTTAGGTCATCCAAGATGTCGAAGATTACGTTTCTGAACAGATTTGGAGAAATTTAGCTTTACATCATTTGCTCAAAAATAGATCCTCTGCAATGAATGGGTGCCGTCAGATTGAGAGTCCAAACAGCTGATAAAAACAAGTGAAAGTGACGTGACGTGTAGCCAGGTATGGTGTCCCACACACAGCAGTGAGTAGTGACCACACACACACACACACACACACACACACACACACACACAGACAGACAGACAGACAGACAGACAGACAGACAGTGGGCAGCCATTTTTGCTGCAGCGGGTACAGTTTCAAAAGTAGCGCACTTAAAAACTGCCCTCCCGAGGTAGCATTTCTGCACTGCGAGCTCACAGGACATTATCAGCACGCAAACACGCTTTCAACACCGCTTGTTAAGTCATGACATTAGGAATAGGTTTTTATTTATTTATTTTATTCGATAATGAATCACTCACAAACAAAATACATCTTTGCTTTAGAATATAACAGGTAGGCCTATGAAACATAAGGAAGTCTATACAGAGCCATTGAGAGAGGTCTCCATCTACTGCAATCAAAGTCCCTTTCTTTTCTATAGTCTCTGAGTAACAATGAGGGTCGTGTAGGCAAGGTCGGATCCAATTGCAGACTTTTATTCAAACAAAGAGCGTAGTCAGACAGGCAAAGGTCATACACCAGCAAACAGTGTCCAGAGGGCAAGGCAAGAGAATAATCCAACACAGGCAATAGATAAAGGCAAGCAGTAAATGATCAGAGGCGAGATAAACAGGCTAGGGTCAGAACAACAAGACTAGGAAACAGGATACTAGGAAGCACTTGGAATGGCAGCTAGGCTAATCAATACTGAGCACCTGGATGTGAGTGAGTGCAACCTTTATAGTGTCAGGGTTATTGGAAACAGGTGAGGGTGTAATCAGAGGGGATCTTGGGAAATGGAGTCCAGGGTGAAAGTCTGAGTGGCGTGTGTGGCAACCTCTGGTGGAGAGCAGGGAATGGATCGTGACCCTTTGCTGCAATGTACCAGGGGCCTGATGTATAAACGTTACGTAAGCTGACAGAAGTCCATCCATTTCTTTGTTGGAAACGTTTCAGTGATGTCATTGTAAATAGGCCTAGCCTACTCATTTTTCCATGACCACGGAGGAGAATCGGAGATTGTGGGTCATATTCAGCGGACAGGCACGAACACTGTATTTTTGTAATATTTATTTCAACAAATGACAACCAAAATGACAACCTCCCTTTAGAAAACCATAAAAAGAAAACGCTTAACATGGCTTATGCATTGAACAGACATATTTTGGGCTCATCTGTTTTCCTACACATAGTATGCTTAATTAAAGTGTGCAAAGAATGTGGTGTTTTAATATTACTGTCTCGGTGCATTAAGCATTTTCTTTATATAAGAGGAAAACGCTTAATGTGTAAATAAACACGTTTCGTTCACATTTTCGCCTCATATGCGTATCTGCACAAAGTATGCTTTACAATTTTGTCTTTATCACCGTCTTGGTCCATTAAGCCACATTAAGCGTTATTCGTGTTGAGTGTTGTATCTCTGTTCAAGTTCTGCTAATTCACAAGCCAAGTGAGAGTTATACTCGCAAAGATAATGCTATTAAACCAAACAAAATCAACACTTTCAAAAACACCCAGCAATGTGATTCTTTTATTGTGTGATAGGCAGTGGGTTTAATCAGTGACATTAGATTTAGCTACTCCCTGTTGAAAAAACCAGCATATGCTGGTTAGGTATGTTTTGACGCTGGGATGCTGGTTTAAGCTGGTCCTTTGCTGGTTTATGCTGGTCATGTGCTGGTTTATGCTGGTCATGTGCTGGTTTATGCTGGTCATGTGCTGGTTTATGCTGGTCATGTGCTGGTTTATGCTGGTCATGTGCTGGTTTATGCTGGTCATGTGCTGGTTTATGCTGGTCATGTGCTGGTTTATGCTGGTCATGTGCTGGTTTATGCTGGTCATGTGCTGGTTTATGCTGGTCATGTGCTGGTTTATGCTGGTCCTTTGCTGGTTTAAACTGGTCCTTTACTGGTTTTACGCTGGTCCTTTTGCTGGTTTTTGCTAGTTTATGCTGGTCCTTGGCCAGCACATGACCAGCATAAACCAGCAAAAGGACCAGCATAAACCAGCACATGACCAGCATAAACAAACAAAAGGACCAGCATAAACCAGCAAAGGACCAGCTTAAACCAGCAAAGGAAATAAACCAGCAAAGGACCAGCTTAAACCAGCATCCCAGCGTCAAAACATACCTAACCAGCATATGCTGGTTTTTTTAACAGGGCTATCCGGCTTCCCTTGGTGTTTTTACACATAAAGAAAGGCAAAAAACATATTATATTGTCCAGTTTTCTCTCGGAATGATGATCTGAGTTACTGTTGCAGTTCTGATTGGCACATGACCATGGCTGCAAGGACTGACTGGCGCATGACCATTCCGCTTTGAATTGTGTTCTAAATAGCAAAACTCATGTTTGTTTTTTTTATATTTTTGCATAAAGAATGATCATTGATGTGAACTTGACTTCACCTGATGGCTTTGGAACATAGACGGTAATGACAGACACGATTAACAGTCCATTAGCTGGTTTGAACAGGTCTGAACTTCAAATGTGATTTTTGCAGGATGGGGAGTTAAATGTTAGAATTGGATTGACTGCAAAGGATGCTGATGGACCTAAGTGAGAATGAAAAAAGTTGAATTAGGCAAGCAGTTTCCCGTTTACAATCCCTGCCAGTACCGAGACTCAAACCCACTACCTTTGGATTTTAGTCTGACTCTCTAACCATTAGGTCACGACTGGCACAAGCCAAATGGCTCCATCAAACACTGCGTGTTTGTAATAAACAAATTCATCATCGAGACGTTTAAAACTTCAAACCATTGCTTCTGGCTAAAATAGGAGTCCTCTGTCCAGAAGGTTTACATTTTTGGGGGCAAACTTTTCCTTTAAGTAAATTTATTTTGTTTTTAAGATATTGCACTGGAAAACAAGACAAAATACTGATTAAGAAAGTGATTTTCAAAGTGGATATATTTGAATGTCCATTATATACAATGTCATAATCACTCTTCTGCTCTGATTAACTAAAGCATAAACCTAAGTTTGAGAACAGACATTTTATACATGTAGATGAATTTGGGAATCAGTTTAGAGTAGACTTTGGCAGTATAGACTCATAATATATGTAAGGGATAATCAACGGCTAGCCGTGTATTAAAGGATTTTAAATGCACGACGTGGAGGCAAAGAACCGGCTGACGCGAAGCAGAGGGTGCTTGCCTCCGCGAAGTGCATTTAAAATCCTTTAATGCACGGCTAGCCGTTGATTATCCCGCTTATTCCATGGTCATTTGCCAAGTTATAGACAAGTTAAAACTAGTATTGTTCTTTACAGCGCAATATTTGATCGAATGGGTAAATATGGCAGTTATTTTCGTCAGTTATGGCACGTTAGCTCTAGCATTCTGCCCGCTTCAAATCAGACACAGAGATGAAATAGTGCGGAAAGATCCCATTTATTTGAATGAATTATAGCATGTATTTCAATTAATTATCTATAGAGAGAGATGACAGTTGTGTGTACCTGCGTGCTGCGTGCCTCTTTCTACAAACAATTACTTCAAAAACAGCCATTTTACCATCGTTGCTGTGGAATATAATGTAGCGATCTAGTATCTAGGCTATTTTATTAATAAAAATCGCGGGGAAGCGTTGACAACAAGTTTATGTGTGTGTGCAGCGCAATCTGCGATCTCTCACTCTGTGTGCGTGTGTGTGTGTGCGCGCGAGTGCTGTGTGTTGGTTAGTGTGCATCAATTAAAGCAGCGCATTAATATGGAACGGTGATTAAACCGACTTGGAACTACCTGTGCATTAAACGGTTTTACTGCATACCTGCCAGCCAATCAGAATCCAGTATTCAGACAGACCATGGAATAAATATTATGAGGTGTTCCTGTACAACTTTTATCAAAACCTGCAGGTAAACAGACACTGGTGACTGTATAAATAGACCTCTGATTGCACTCACTATGGTTACTGTATCCATGGAGACCACAAGGCCACCTCACATCATGGCAGTCTAATGAAACTCAGTATAAATCTATACAGTAAAGTCTGGCTTTGTTTGCATTTTGCATCAACAGACCATGACTAGTGTTTTCAAAATTAGACTGGCCATAAAATAAGCAGCAAATAAACATTTATCCCAATGAAAATGTAATTATAAAAAAACATAAAAATGCAAATAAAAAATTAAAGAGACATAAATAATAATGGCAGAATCAAAGGTCCACTACACCTAAAGGTGCCATAACCAAAAACTTTCCTGTGATGGATTTTAAACAGGAACAAGTGCAGACTCATATCTTAAAGTGTCCCATTCCACTTTTCACTGTTGAATATTAATTCATATAAATGTATTTAATAATAAAAACGTATTTCAAGTAGCAATGTCTTGCCAAGGTTGAAAAAAGTGAAACAAACATACAGTCATACACAGCAAAATGTGTAAAACAGTCCGTTTAAGCTGGTATTTCAAAAAGTACACAAATAAAGAAATTAAAAGATAGCTAAACTGCTATAAAAATATCCTGACAGCAAATTAACATACATATTGTTTTATAGCGTGTAGTTTTAAATCAACTACAGACTACAGTCTGTATCACTAAGAAAATCTAACATTTTTCATAACAAGGCATAGTCTGCTTGATCCTTATGAACAGCATTTACAGACACAAATCAAATACAATAAATAAACCAACAACAACCAAAACTTTGGTACAACACAAGACATTATCACCTGTCCAAATACTGCAGGATGCTTTTCATGTTGTAAAATCGTTAACCAGCACAAAAATTATATTTATTTGCAGTGTAGTGCTGCAGTGTAATGTCTTGCACAAAAAAACACACACAAAAAAAAGCCATCTCATAAAACTTGAGACGTTTGAAAACATTGTTTCTATGAGACTGATGACACATGGCACTGAGGACTCCACCATCGCCACAAATGACAAGCCTAAGGACAGTCCTTTAACCATTTGCTAGAATTCTTCAGTGTAGCATGAGTAAAAAACACTGATGTAAAGTACATTTCAGTTATTTGTAATTACAAGGTGTGAGAATTCATCCGCTGAACAGCAGTTCATCTTGTAGTCATGCTTCAGGCAACCGTTACCACTTTGTCATAGTCATTAATGCTTTCTGTGTCTGACATGTTGGTTTCATCCTGGTTCTTGTTCTGACAGCACAAGGCAGCGAGGAAAAGGCCGGCTCCTCCCAGCAGCACGAAACTCCCGCTGAAGTAGAACGCCAGGTCATAGCAGTGCAACCAGTCGTAAATCCAGCCTGGAGTGAGAAACAAAACAAATGGTAGAGTCACTTACTAAATTGTACTGTATGTCGCTCCGCACTGTCCGCAGGTAAACATTCTGGATCCGTACAATTCTGTCTGCACATTCAGAACTTAAGTGAGAATGCCATTTTATTTCTAATTCAATTCCTGAATTTGAATTGATATACTGTAGCAAACAGGATGTATATATACATTATAATATAATATTATGTGCATATATACATTATATGCATTTGCATTTGAATTTATAGAAGTAGAATTAAATGGAATGAAATTCAAACAGCAACATTTGAATTGCTGTAAGTGTAGTTTTTAGTACTACATTTCATTTTTTCATTACAGTTCATGTTTGAAATGTCACCTGGGTCAGTGAAAAATGCCAAAATAAAGAAAAGAATCTTTTAACAATCTAGTTTTTAAAATCTATAGAGTACAACTCTAACATTTCAAAAGATTCTGACAACTTTCAAGAGGATCTTCAAGGGGTGTTTTTTTTTATTATGTATTTTTGAATAAACTAATAGATCCAGACAAAAAAGCCACACCATTGGCACGCCTATAGAAACTTGTATGTAATATATATATATATATATAATTTCTATACTATTGTAGGTTTGGTTAAGTTTTTGAATTAGATTTTATCGTTATATTTTCTGTTTACTATTTTAATTTTAATTAAAGTTTTATGATTTTTTTTTTTATGACTACGTAGTTTTTATTAAATATTATTTATTAGATTTAGTTTATTTTAGTGTGTTAAACTAAACGAAAATTAGAAATGTTGCCTTGGAAACTAGCTGAAATAAATTATGTTTAATTTTTTAAATATTCTATTTTATTTTATATAAGTTAATGTTTATTTTATTTTAAATAAATGATTTTTTTTTTAATTAATTTTTTTATGGATTTAGTTTTAGTTAATAATACTGGGAAAAACACATTATGTCCTAAAAAGGTCTAATTTATGTAAAAGTCTTCAAAATAAATTAATTCCAATTCAACATCCTGGGGTTTGTGTCATCAATTCAAATTAATTGATTAATTGAAAATAATCTGATTTTTTAATTATAATTTTTGCCAACCTCTATTCTGTACTAATTAATTTCAAACTAATGAAGTGAATTTTAAAGGCTTGTATAGAGCCCTAATCTAACAGATCTGAAATCAGCAACAGGTCAAAAAATTACCTGCGACTGGTGGTCCGAGCATTATACTAAATCCACCGAAGAACATCAAGATGCCATATGCCTCAGTCAGACGATCCATTCCCACAACCTTAGTAGTCATGTAAGGTATGACAGACCAGTTCCCAGAAAAAAAACCCAGCAGCGCTGAGATGACCTGCAGCCCAGCGTAGTTCCTGGTAACGGGGATTATGAGAAGAGCCACCCCTGTTCCCAGCAGGGTGAAGACGTACAGAAAGATGCTGTTCATCCAGCGGATGTCCATCGTGACGCCCAGCAGCATCTTCCCCACTCCAGCAGCAATGGACATGATGGAGACCAGCGGGATGGTGCTGATGCCACTGATCAGACCCTCGCTCTGCGCCAAATCCTCCAGGAAGAGAAGAGGAGTGTACGCTCCCAAGCAATATGCGAACAAAGACACGCACGTAGCCAAGAAGACCCTGTTCTGAAGCAGTTCCGCCGTCGAGTGCAAGTATTCAGAGTACTCCTTCTGCTTCTTCTTCACGAGCCGCACCAACGCCATGTAACTCACGAGGCTCTTCTCATACGGTGGTGGAGGGTCTTTCGTCTCCCCTGTGATTAGTACGTTGACGGACTGATTTTTCTTGATTGGGTCCTCCACAACAGGGGCCATTTCCAGAACCTTCTCCTCTGCCTTCTCGGCCAGCGCTGCTCTCTGTTTCAGGTAGTAGGCCGGCAGGTGCAGGGGTCTCATAAGTCCAGCACAGGCGATGATGTTTAGTGCAAAACAGCCAATAAGCAAAAGGCAGCCGTCGAGTCCAAAGAATGCAATGAACTCATTCTGCACAGTAGCGTAGAGACAACCTCCAATACTTGTACCTGAAAAAATGAGACGGTTAAGTATTACCAATATTGGGATTGAATTATTTTAGTTTTATGGAATGTCAATGTTATTCGTTGTAGGGTTGCACGATTAAGCAAAATAAAACCAAAATTGTCATATGGCTTAGTGTGATTACCAAATCACAAAGGCTGCAGTTTAATTGAATAAATATATGCGCTACATGTTTCAGAATGAATCGCGGCACTGTTTTCTCACACGAGCAACTCATTATCCACCAGTGTTTTCAGCATCTCAGAGCAGCTCGGTTAGCAGTAAATGCTGTTCCGCACAAACTCCATTTCTGCATCTGCTCAGAGTTTGGGTCGCTTTAACATGTATTTGGGAACATAATATGCTCCAACTATCAACCATCTTCCCATACTTGTAATAAGAAGCGCTTGTCAACAAAAGAGAAGCTTTAAGCTCCCTGCAGTCAAAATAAAAGTTTGATGGTTTAACGTTTGCAAATGAAGAAATTAAGACTAAATATTAATAGTAGATTAATAGATAAATATTAGTATTGTATAATAATAGTATATAATAATTATATAATTATAGTAAATAATTAATAGTATATTATTTTTGTTAAATGTTTTTTTACAGTGAAATATAACAAAAATCATTTTATTTTTTATATAAAATATGATTATTATTAAAATATAAATGATTATTATTATTATTATTTTATAGCCATATTGATATTTAATTATAATTTTTTTAATCTTGGCCAATCTGTGCACCCCTTCAAACAAGTGTATTTTGAACAATATATTTTTAATCTCATTATAAGTCATAATCGCAATTTTTCGCACTTAATCGCACTTGTAGCCTGGGTTTCCTTCCCGATTCGATCCAACTCATTCATTCATTCACTCATAAATGCATACATTCATTTATACATACATACATTAATAATGCTTTAGTCTAAATTATTATTATTTTTTGTAATGTGTGAGAATCATAAATTAAGCCCAGCATGACCAAAAATCGGACTGGTAGTGTATTATTTTTGACTGATCATATATTTACCTGTTGTAACAATGCCAAGAGCAAGACCGCGTCTCTTGTCAAAATACTGGCATGTGATGGTTACAGTAGCAGCATAAACAAGTCCACAGCCTAGTCCTGTATAATAAAAGTGTCAAGTTAAAGAACAGTCAGGAAAAAGGTTCACCTACTCATAAAATCTTTGTTATAATCATATAATCAAATATAATAAAGGTAAACAGTTTTGGGAGGGAGCTTGAGCTTTACTTTTTACAGATTGACCGGTAATCGGTTTTACATATATTTTCCTATATTTAAGTATTTTTCCTTAATCAGTTTTGTAGTATGTTAATACTACATAAATGCTTGATATGTAGTTCAAGCTGACACTAATAAACAGGATGAGTCAATTTATTTTGCCTGTTGTTATTATTATTGCTGCTGCTGCTGCTTTTGTTGTTATAAAAAACATGCTGTTTTATTGTTGTGATATGATGATGAAATTTACGTTTTATTTCAAACATTAAATATCAATTATGCATATTGGATATTGGACATACAAACATACAAATAATTGGCATTGTATTCGTTTTAAAAATCAATATCAGTCTATTCATTTGAACAGTTTTCTGTATATCATATCATCCATCAGCCTCTAAAAAACCCAAATCAATCAACCGCCATTTACACGCAGGTGGCGCAGTGACCCAAATTAGAAAAGGTAATCTTTCTATGAGGAAATGTGAGAAACTCACCAACAACAATCCCATAGGAAAATATGAGAAACTGAACATTGGGTGCAAAAGCGCTAAGCATAAGTCCTCCGGAGACCATGACCCCACTGAAGATGGTCACGGGTCTGGCCCCGAAATTCACAACACAGGCACTGCAGATGGGACCTGTGCGAAAGGACCAAAGCATCATCCTGTTAGAGAATGGTAAACTCAAAATCGAATTAAAATCAATAGCTGCTTAAAATGATCTGCTGTAAGCTGAGACATAGAATAGTGCAGAGTTTGATTGACTTCTGAAACAGGAGATGACGTCAAATGGCACACTGACACAAACAGAAAATCATTAGCCACAATTATACCCCTATTGATTTGACACGCTGCTCTTCATTTAATAATGACAAACAAGTTTCATAATGAAAAACAAGGTCAAGTCTTATAACTAGAGGATGAGAAACATTTTCTTTTACGACTGACATGGAGGAACAAGCAATAAAACAACAATAAAATAAAAAACAAAAAGACTAATGGAGTATCTTTCTACTTGAAAATGTCATGTTTAATTCAGTGTGTTACTTGCCATTTCTTTGTAATTAATTGTGAAATTTACAAGCAGTTTCTGAGTGAAAAATGTTTCTGCTCCAGTTTTGACATTCAATGAAGAGGAAATGCAATGGAAAGCATATGTTTATGCAGAGTAGATTTATTAAAGGGGTCATATCATGCACTTCAGGGATCTTATCTATGCACAATCAGCTTGTAACACTCCAAAGAGAAAGGAAAACTTGAAATCGCATCATATGACCCCTTTAAGCATAATGCATCTGTAGAAAACTTACTAGCAATGAGTCCGACCCCAGATACGAGAGAGCCGACCAACGCCGTCATGCCTTTGCCATCCTGGAAGGTGTTCAGCCATTCTGGGTAGAGCACCCCCACTGACTGGGGCGAACCATAGGCCAGGAGCTGACCCATGAAAGAAGCAACCACAATGGCCCAACCCCATCCACCGTCTGGGGCTTGCTTAGTGTTCCAGGTGCTCATGTTTACACTGGGCTCCTGTAGAGAAAAACCAATGTAAAGAAACAGTTCAGCCTGATATTCTGTTACCTTTTAATTTGTTTACACACGAAAAAAGACATATTGCACAATGGGCCACGTTTATAATACGTTTTATGTCCTTTTTGGTGCTCAGCAATCTCCATTCAAGTATTGTGCATTTCTACCTCAACCTAACTACTAGCCTAAGGAGCAACACCTAACCAGCGCACAACAGCAACCGCGCGCGCTCCTGAACCCCACTCAAATTACTGGTCTATATTCTGCATATAGATTTTTTTTCTTTAGTTTTACACAACTTTAGAATTATTATTATTTAGAATTGTTGTTATTATCAACGAAAAAACGAATAAAAAATGAAAGAAAAACAAAGACGTACGTTTCATATAAAGACACGTTTGTGAAGTAAAATATCCAGTATATTACATAATATGCTATTAAAACAAATGCACATCTCATTGAGATGAACGAAATCTTTTGACTCTTACCTCACCACCGACCGGGAAATGATGATTTCCGTGGTAAATTCAGTCCAGGATGTTGAACTGGCTCTTTGGACAACCCTGCGTTATGATTTGAAATGTCTTATCATTGTGTCATAATGTGAGATGACCACTCTGATACTATATGAATGATTGCGGATGTGTTGAGCTGAAACATCCCGGTCTGTCCTTCATCATCATTGTGCGGCGTGTTCTGCACGAGCTGCGGCTTTTGTTGCCAGGCGTTTAAACCGGTTTGAAGCTGTTCTCGCTGGTCCAGCTTCACATTTCGATGCTCTTAACTTGCTTTCTGATTCACCGACAATGAACACAGCCTTCCTGCAGTGTCAACCCATCATCGATCATTTCCCGTCAACACTTTAAAGACTTTTAGTGACTGATGAAAATCTAAATGCCTTTAATCTATATTTAATGGAACAATCCGCTCCGTGTAGTATGGGTAGCCTAAGGGTAGTTTTCATGCTGGGTGGTTTTCTGTGACATGGACAATGTATGTAGACTGCGTTTATGGCATTTGCTTAATGTGAATGCTTTTATTTCAATTCTTACTGTAAATTGCATTGTAAACACATGCCACGTGCATCTCTCGTGCATCCCCATGCATGTGCGCTGCAGTTCCAGTCCAAACCGGTTGATGATGACAATACAGCAGGGACACGTGTTACCGGGATCATCTGCCTGCTTTCACATCTCAAACAAAGTGACCATAGTCTACACTTTATATTTTTCAAATCCATTTAGAATGTTTGTCATTGCACCAAAAAAAGAAAAAAAAAATGTATATCTGTATAATGTGTGTGTGTATATATATATATATATATAAATATAATTATTATTTTTCTATGGAGCACAAAGATATTTAGAAGAATGTTCATGCTGTACTTTTAGATATAATGAAT
>NW_015661988.1:370479-370686 GCF_001515625.1 Sinocyclocheilus rhinocerous | reverse complement strand
TCGAAGCCGGTTTCCGCCACAGTGTAAATAATAATAATTAAAAAAAAAAATAACAGTAATACTAAAAATTTCTAATACTAGAAAAGTTTTTTTCTAAAATTCTTTTTTTTCTCACAATTGTGAGTTTATATTTACAGTCAGAATTGTGAGATAACCGTTACAATTACCTTTATTTTTTTCTTTTGTGCAAAAAAAAAAAAAGAAAAT
>NW_015661988.1:368080-370374 GCF_001515625.1 Sinocyclocheilus rhinocerous | reverse complement strand
AAAAGACAATTGTGAGAAAAAAGTCAGAAATGTAAACTCAGAATTGCAAGTCTGAAATCTGAGTTCATATGACTTGTTCCCTCAAAATTACGAGTTTATACTTTTCAATTCTGTTTACATATCACAATTCTGAGAAAAAAAGTCAGAATTATGGAATATAAACACAAAATTGAGATATAAAAAGCAATTACCTTACACAACTAATTGATTAAACTTAAGTACATGTGACAAATAAATTAGAAGTATTTATTTTATATGGTTTAAAAAAAGTGCCTTAATGAAAGTGAATACTAATTCAGGGGCCAAATATCAACCCTTAAATGGAAAAGTAACAGGATACTGTATTGTTGCATTTCTCATGCAGAGATCAAAAGATCAAGCTATTCTCATGCAGTTTCCAGCTCTTTACTATCCATTTTGTGATCATACAAATAAACATAAACTTTAAAACGCACATTTGAAATCATCCATCTTCATCAAAGCAGGCCCTTGAGATTCTGCCAATGGGACAGACACTCATGTTGCTCGTGTGCTAACTTTCTCACAGTATCAAAGCAAGGTCTTTTTGAACGGGAATGCACTGCAAAGATAAAGCTCAGTACAACAGATCGTGGGAACAAGAAGAAACAAAAATATATCACAAGACCAAAAGCTGCCAGAAAGCTTTCCTCGCAGCACTCCCACAAAATATCTCAACTACTTCACAAAATTTCTCAAATACTCAACGAATACACGACTTCTTGAAAATGTTATGTGAATTAGGTTGCAACTTTTACTTTTTTTAACATGGTGAAACAGCGAAATTGAAGTTGATGTAACAATATCATCTGTTGACAACTGACACACTGAAAAGGTGGTACATTTGCAATGCGATTCAATCATGGCAAAGCATTTATATTTAAGGCATTTAGCAGATGCTTTTATCCAGAGTGACTTAAAAAGTGCTTTAGCTTCATAAAGGAAAGAAATACGTGAAAAGCCAGTGCAGGGTCAAGAGTTTTTACATCAATTCGAGATCTTCAGTTACGATCATCATTTTAATAACCAAAATAACAATTACATAATGTAGCATGTTCTTGCTTTACAAATGATGCAATGCACAACTTGTACCTGCTTAAAATGGACCAAAATTTGCATCTAATCACCGAGTAACTCAACCACATATTAAGGCTTTGATATAATGTGGGAAAAACTAGACGATGCTTACATTTAGCAATACCGCAGTGAGTTAAGGCTCAAAGGTGGCCCATCTGTTAATGATAGCAGTAAAACGAGCAAACGTTACATTCATTCGTCAACGGTCTCAAAAATAAAAGCTGGGTGGAGCTGGAAAGGACAAAAAGTAGCTCTGGTAAAACTGAAATCTTTTTCACAAAGACATGAGTATTTACAATGACGAAGGTAAAAAGGTGAACAAAAGTGAAACATTAAATATATTCCTGGTTCTTCTGCTCAATCTAATGAATTGTGCTCTCAAAGAATACATGGTAAAAAATAAAAGATGAAAAGAAAAGACTTTACAGACACCCTGTAGTAAATATGAAAAGCACAGATGCTGCAGCAAAACTCAGTGATGTTTTCATGAGATATCATTCAACAACACGGCCTAGCGTTCACCTAGCCACAGCTAACCTATCACAAACAACCTAACTGCAATCCCGCTGGTTAGTACCAGGAAATGAATCATTTGTATACTTTGATCTGCAGGAAATGATAGCTGTTCACAGTAAATAAGAAGCGCTTCCTTGTTTTCTGTTGTTCAGCATGTTCAGCTGCACCAACTCAATTTACGATTTATTTGGTAACTCTTGAGAGAATCCTGAAAATGGTTGAAAACTAAAGCTCACCAATGACAGGAGGGTCTAAGATGAACTCACAAACTAGTGGAGAAAGCACTTATCAAAAGGGACCCCCATTTGCTCTTTTTTTTTTTTTGCAAAGCATACAAAAGTCTATTTACACACACTTTAACTCACTTCCTTTCACAATTATCGAAACTCATTTTTATAAGTCAGTATATTCTGAAGTAAGAAAAAAATATCACAGTGGTACCAGACACTGTTTAACAGAAAAGAGCTGCAGGTGAGTGTAATAAAAAACCAAGACAAACCCTCTACACATACACACACTAGTCTTTTCTAATCTACGGCATTTAATGTCTTAAGTGTCTTGCTAAATTATAAAAAGGCTTTTTGAACCCACCAGGAAGATTAAAGTCTGGCAGATGCCAACCACAGTGCATCTGCAGCAGCCACAAAACACCAACTCATCTACCGCATGTCTCATGTGAACAC
>NW_015661988.1:362463-367058 GCF_001515625.1 Sinocyclocheilus rhinocerous | reverse complement strand
TTATTTATTTTTTTCCCCATTACAATGATGGAAATTTGTGGGGGGAAAAATAATTTTATATATATATATATATATATATATATATATAATTCTCATCACTAATGCAAAATATGTTGCTGCCTTGCTTTCCAAATGTATTTATGAAGAAACTACCAAAAGCATATTGCTGCATAAGCAGGATGATTCTTTTTTTTTTTTTTCACTTTCTGAGACACTAGCCTATGAATTATTAACCAAGAATTCAAAAGTGTTATTGGGCCGCAGTTTTATCCTTAAAGGGCCATTAGCTGCTTTGACCACGATTCCATCTGGAGTACAGAAGCACACTTGTGGCTGGACCACTCTGGATGACACTTTTAAAGTGTCTGAAAAATATGAAAAATATATGACCACATAATTTCCTCAATAGTATTTTTTGTCCGTCTATGACCAAGCAATTTCTAAGAGATCACTATGGGCGTAGATCGCTTGACACACACTGATGACAAAGCAGTAAGTACTTGCTAAAACTGTGCTATGCACTGAAGAGATGTTCATTCCCTCTGAGCTGGAAATGCCTTCACCTCACACACCATCTTTAGTGGACACAAAAAACGCTTCCAAACACAGAACTATGAGCACAACACAGATGAATGGTTTCAGAGCGAGAGAATGAAGACATTGAGGATTGTTAAGCCTTTGGCTTGAGGGATGTTACAGTGAAGCAGCTCTGTTTCAAGTCCCTGATCTATGGCTGCAAGGACTGCTGCGGCTGCAGTGGAGCTGCCTGGGATGATGTCGGATGCACGGCGGGTGGAGGGGGAGGTGGGGGATGGATGCCAGGCTGCGTGTTGGGGGAAGGAGGGGGTGTGGGCCGCTTGAATTTGTCTGGACTGTTGCTTCTTCTTGGGGAGGGTCTCTGTGGGAGGAGAAAGGACAATAAATACAATAAATAATTTATAAAATGTCATTTAATATGACAAATCTGATGTTTAAAAGAGCTGAAGTTAGCCTATTTATAACCATTAGGCATGCAAGTACAGTTCCTGTGTCATGCTGCTAAGTAGCTCAGGTGACATTATTTTCCCTGCTCATTTATTTTTAAATTGTTTTATTTAAATTGAGTGCCCTTTATTTTATCCTTACATTGGCGGTTAAAAGTTTGGAATAATTACCAATTTTTTTTTTTTTTAATTTGTATAATATTTTTGAAGTCTCTTACGCTCACCACAGCTGCATTGATTCAGCCAAAAATTCAATAAAAACAGTAATACTGTGAACATTTTCAGCAGCCATTACTCCAGCTTTCAGTGGCACATGATCCTTCAGAAATTTGGTACACAAGAAACATGTCACCTGATCTACAAAAAAACATTAGGCAACAAAAACCATCTTCACCATTGATAATAATAAGACATTATTGAGCACCGAATCAGCATATTAGAATGATTTCAGAAGGATCATGTGACACTGAAGACTGGTATCACGAATCGCTACTGTGAGGAACACGGAGCGAGGAACGAGGAGACGTGGAGTATACTTCAAACAAAGAGACTTTTAATGGACATCAAAGGAACCAGGAACACACACGTAGCGGGGGAAAGACGACATTCAATACCGGACAGGAAAATTAGCAAAACGAATGTCAAATAAAATAAATAAATGACACAAAGTTTAAATAAAGTAAAAATCAGCAAACAATGTGGAACCAATTAAATTAGAAACAAATGTTTTAAAAAATTTTAAAAATCACCTTAGATAAACGGCAAAAAAGTCAACAGGCTTTTTAAAATCCCAAAACATTTGCCAAACAGGCGCTTTTGCATTTCGTTTCGAAACTAAATCATCCGCGATCGTCTTGTCGGTCTCACCCCACTCTTCTTGTCAGTCAGCTCGACTCACTGGAGAAATGAAATCTGATCTGTGATGCTACTGTCGTTCGGCACGCTGCATTGAGCAGCTGCGTTCAGTTTTTAATTGTAGTGTCTGTTCTTTTACTGAACTAAATGATTTTTTATTACTATAAAAAATCAAAACGACGGTGGGGGTCGGTGACGCGGTGGGCAAGTGACGTAACCGGTGTTGCGTCTTAACAACGGTATCACCGTCAGCACAGTCTATCGCGGCAAGCCTACTCAGAACACACTTTATATACAACTTAATCAGGGCAAGACGAGACACACCTGGAATCAAATTGGAAACAATCGACATGGGAAAACTGGGTCACGGAACACGTGGGGAGCAAAACAAGACACAGGACTGACAACTGGAGTAATGATGCTGAAAATTCAGCTTTGCCATAACAGGAATAAGTTACATTTTAAAATGTATTCAAATAAAAAACAGCTCTACTACAATGTAATAATATTTCTCAATATTACAACTTTTAGTGCAATTTTGATCAAATAAATCAGTTCAATTCACATTTAATTGTATAGTGCTTTCCACGATATATATCGTTTCAAAGCAGCTTCACAAAAAATTAATGTTTCTACATTACAATTAAGAGTGCTCTGTTATCAAAGGTTTAATATCTACAGTATATGGCAGAAATGTATAGTTTTAAGATCATCCAAATCATGCAGTTAGTATTAATTTAAGCAGGAACACATTTAAGCACTGATTATATGATGTGATCATACAAAGAAAATTTGGCAGTTTTTATGTTGATTCAGAGTTGGCATTAATTACTCCAAAAATTTGGCCACCTGTGTATACATGTATATTAAAATTATATTAACTTCTGTATTTTCCATCAAAAACAGCTTGTGATGCTGAATTTAAGTGACTTGGATGTTAAAATACTTGCTCAAAACTCTTAACACTTGGCCATGATGAGCTATGGTTGTTTTGTGGGCAGGTTATGCAGTAAAATAGTCAGCTCAGTGGAAACACAGGCTGGTTTCTGCAGATCACCAGGTCACAAACGTTTGAAATGTAATCCGAATGACCTTTCGCACATAATAAACACATCACAACAAGATAAAGTAAAGACAAGGCATACATGGCAACTGCTAATTACTCAGATGACTCTGCAGAAAATTACAGAAAGCTGTCCTGAAAGAACTGTTAAGTGAACTGTTTAAGGTGCAGTCACATTGGCAAAATTAATGTGAAACTTGGTGGGCAAAAAGGTTTCATTGACCATTGTCAATACTGTTGTGATGCATGAAGTACAGCTCATATTTAAGCCATTTTCAAATCAAGCAGCTTTCTGTAGGTACATTAGTGCTGTGTTCAAAATATCGATACGACGATGTATCATCACAGAGATTTGACGATACGAGTATCGATACAGCTGGCCCTGTATCGATATTGTGGCACGTGTGCAGCAGTGGACCGCGCTTAATTTGTTTAAAATTTTACAACGTTTAAAATTGAGTAGAGAAGTGCGAGGTTTCTAAAAAAGAATGAATAGAGGCTACAGCAAGGTTTAATCTGGCCGCAGAGGAACACAACTGGGTTGCCTGATATAAAGAGACGTAATCCCCAAAACAGAGCTTCACACTTGCGCAATACGGAAATATCTGCTAAATCTGCTACTTCTCTTTGTCAACCTGGCAACCCTGTGCACACGCGATCTCTCTCCACTGTGGATAAACGCGCTTGCTTTCTGAAAACAGCGGTAAGCTTGCAGTTTAGCGATCTCCTCTTCAATATTCTCAGAAAAGTGCAATCTTCGGAACACAAATTAGGATATTTTTGATTATTTCTGAGAGCTCTCTGACCCTCCCATAGACAGCAATGTAATTACCATGATCAAGGTCCAGAAACGTAGCAAGGAGATCTGTAAAATAATCCATGTGACATCAGGGGTTCAACCGTAATTTTACGAAGCTACGAGAATACTTTTTGTACGCAAAGAAAACAAAAATAACGACTTTATTCAAGAATTCGTCTCCTCCGCGTCACCCTGGTGCCATTTTTGGAGAGTATCCACTGAACGTAAACAGCATATGCTATTCTGTGTCAGCTGCGTCAGGGCTGGGGAGTAACGAAATACATGTAACCGCGTTACGTATTAAAAATACAAAATATGAGTAACTATATTTCGTTATAATTACATTTTAAATAGGTGGTAATCAAATTACAGTTACATCCGAAAAGTAATTTAGATTACCAAAGTGATTACTTTGAATTTTAATGTCATTTCTTAATTTAATATTTAAGCTTGGGGATTTTAACCAATAAGGCAACTGATTCTCCATTGAAGAAAAGAAAAGAAAAGAAAAAATAAAAAAAAACGCTTGCAGCAGCCTGTTCATTTAGCAACTCATAGTGAGAATGCATACGCTCATCATCACGACACAAAAATGAACGAGACTTTTAAACATCCCTTTAATCACCAGAAAAAAAAAAAATCTGTAATTTTTCAGTTGAATAAATCCGTTTTTTTTCCCATTACAGCTTAAGAAATCTCTTAAGCCTTATCCTTTTCTGTCAGTTTTAGGGACAAAAAAAAAAAAATCCTAGAACCAGTTAATTTGTAGGGCACTGACAACATAATTTGGTAACACTTTATAATAACTGCACGCTATGAATCATTAGGTAAGCATTAGTAAATAGTCAGTTCATCCTTTCTAAAGCATTGTCCCAACATTAATAGTCATTAGTAA
>NW_015661988.1:317026-362256 GCF_001515625.1 Sinocyclocheilus rhinocerous | reverse complement strand
TTCTAAGCATATCTATTACAAAGGAGATTTAAAGGCTCAGTTATCTTCCTAACAGAAAAAAAAAAAAAAAACAACACAGAGGGATACAGAACTCAAAAATTTATTTCCTGATGAAAAAAAAAAAAAACGAAACTGTACAACTGTACACTTGCATTTTTTTCTATGAAATTGCAGGGGTTTATTTTTCATTTTTTATCAAGTGAACAGTTGTACGGTTTCATTTTTTCAATTTGGAAAAATATTTTTGTGTTCTGTATCCCTCTGTGTTGTGTTTGTTTAACTTTTCTGTTTAGAAGATTAATGAGCTTTTAAATCTCCTTTGTAAATGCTTTACAAGGTATAAATAGTGACATTAATACATGCTATATAATTATTGTTCATGTTAATTAATATGGTTAATACCTGAAACCTTATTGTAAAGTGTTACTAAAGTTTTATATATTGTTCTGTGTATGTATGTTTCACAGTCTTGATGGTTTTGATTAACCCTTTAATTGCTGTAACCCTTCAAATCAGACTGCCAGAGGGTTACTGTAACTGAATGTGCCCACTGTGCACCGTTTTCTTGATGCCACCGGGGTGGCGGTTGCACTGATGGCTTGGGCCCGTCATCGCTGCTTGCAGCTATATTTCCATTTAATATTTCTAAGAATTTAATTGAAAAATGACAACAAATTCTCCTAGAATTCACACTTTGCATTCAGTTAACAGATCCATATGAATCATGCATGAAATAAAAGTTTATAAAGTCAAACGATAGCTTTGTGTGCTTTACAGATGAACTTGAAGTCTTTATTCATTCGAAATGTTCAAGAATAGATTATCGTTGGCGCGGTAATGCAAGTTCATGATCCGATTCGTGAACAGATGATTCTTTTAATTCAGTCTTTTAAATGAATAATTTATTTTGTTTAACGAAACCAGTGTGAATGGTTCACATTACACTGGATCGATCTGGGGTGTGTTTCCCAAAAGCATCGTTAGCGAACTGTGTTTGTTAAATTACATTGAACTATAACGACATTACTTGCGACCGTAGTTGCTTTGGGAAACGAGCCCTGTCAATTACTCAGCGATTCTTTTGTGCCGATCGCTTCTCAATGACACAACGTTTTTTTTATGTTCATAAAAATGCTGTGGAAAACTGATGTTGTTAAAAATAAAATGCAAGGAAAACACAAATCTTATGACTGGTAGATTTCACTTTTATTTAGAAACATAAAAAACTAAACATTAATATGTTCCTTTGTGTATAGCTTAAGTATTTAAAAGTATTCTAAGATATTTAGATTAAGTTACTAAACCAGAGTAATCTAACGAAATACATTACTGATGACTTTTTAAAGCATGTATTTTGTAATCTGTAGTGAAATACATTTCACTAAAAGTAACCTTCCCAGCCCTGGCTGTGTCACGTGGATACGTTGTTTTTGTTCAAATCAAAGCGCAAACAATGTAGAAAATGTATCCGCGTGACGCAGCTGACACAGAATAGCATACGCTGTTTACGTTCAGTGGATACTCTCCAAAATGGCACCAGGGTGACGCTCAGGAGACGAATTGTTGAATAAAGTCGTTATTTTTGTTTTCTTTGCGTACAAAAAGTATTCTCATAGCTTTGTGAAATTACGGTTGAACCCCTGATGTCACATGGATTATTTTACCGATCTCCTTGCTACGTTTCTGGACCTTGATCATGGTAATTACATTGCTGTCTATGGGAGGGTCAGAGAGATCTCAGAACTCATCAAAAATATTGTAATTTGTGTTCCGAAGATGAACGGAGGTCTTACGGGTTTAGAACGACACGAGGGTAATTAATGACAGAATTTTCATTTTTTGGTGAACTAACCCTTTAAGCAGTTAACTAAGTAAGTTAACTCTCATGATCCTTCAGAAATCATGCTGATTTTCTGCTCAAGAAACATTTACTATATATCATTATCAATGTTAAGAACCGTTTTTGCTGCTTAACATTTATGTGGAGACCATAATACCAATTAATCACAATAGTATCAAACATTTGTGATTTAAAAAAAAGAGAGAAATTAATAATTTTATTCATCATACATTAAAGTGATGAAAAGTGAGTGAAGAGTGAAGACATTTAAAATGTTTCAAGATTTTTATTTAATAAATGCTTTAATAAATTAAATAAATATATTTGATAAATGCAAATAAATGCTGTTCATTGAACTTTAATAAAATAAAAAATAAAATGTATCACCATTTCCACACAAAATATGAAGCAGCACAATTTGTAATATTTCACAATATTGCTGTTTTTACTTTATTTTTGATCAAATAAATGAGCAGAAGAGATGCATTTCAAAATCATTAATAATTGTAATGTTTCCTAACTTTTGGCAGGTACTTAAATAATAACAATTTTATTAATACTGATATTATATTACATTATATTATTATAATGATTATTAAATGCTGCTTTTTATTTTTACAGGACAATAGTATGTATTATTACAATATATCTTTTAATCTGATAAAAAAATTTTAAATAATAAGTGCGGGGGTGTGTGGCTTGGAGGCGTGGTCAGATTTTCCTGCTTTTTTGTTTCTAGCTGACCACATGCCTAACTTATAGAAAAGCAGAAATAATGCTGTTACTCCAGTACACAAAGCAGCAGTCACGAAGAAGGCAGTCAGTCAAACAGTATTTACATGTTTTCAAACAAACACTGAAAATGTTGTATTCGCTATGATGTTTAACAAACAACAGGAAGCAATTTCTAGATTCTTCCACTGATAATGACTGTCACTTAGCAAAATACTCTGTTCATGAGCCACCAAAGTGTAGTTTTATGTAACAGCTGTGGTTCGGGGCATGTGACCAAAATCCCAAATCTTATTTGTTGGTGAGTTTTCTATGTAGTGCAAAAGTGAAAAGCGATTAGAACAACTCTACTAAAAAAAAACAGTCACATTGACAGCATGCATATATCCGTGACTGTCTTAACAGATGCATTAACAGTTGTTCGTTCAAATTAAAACATTTAACTGCACCAATTTTTTTTTCTTAGTTTGACGTGATGTTAGTTTTGATGTGAACGCTTGTGTATACATACAGCCACTTTAGATAAACCAGACTTGCACAAGTATAGTACACACACACACACACTAGGTAGATAGGCTTGAGAGAGCGAGAGAAAGGGAAAAATCAGACAGCAATGATGGTGCAGCTCAGAAGGAACTCACTGCAATGCTGTGCGAGGCTCCTACGTGGACATGTAGGCCGGGTGTGTTGTAGTAGGACATGCCTGCTCTGGTCAGTGTAGTTGGCGGGGTGAAGCCCACTGTGTGACTCGCATATGACAACCCTGCAGAACAGACCATGAACAGAAAGTTAGCAAGGCTTTAGCAAAACAGAAGCAGTTCCGGGAGCATGACGTATGAGGTCAGCGTTGCGCTACAGAAGGCCTTTGTTCATCCCCCGGAGCCGTGTGAGACATTTTTATGGATGGGTGAACTTTTTACTTAAGTTCTTTTGGACTGAAGCAATGCAACACCCACTGAGTGGCATTAAACAGCTTGAAAGATCAAAGACAATTTTTAATATAACTCCGACTGGATTCGTCTGAAAGAAGAAAGTCATATACACCAAGGATGCCTCGGGGGTGAGTAAAACGCAGCCTAATTTTCATTTTTGGGTGAACTAACCCTTTAAGATGCATTACTATACAGTAATAATCTACTGGGTGCCATTTTCCATGCAATAAATAAGGAGTTTTGTGAGAATAGAAATTCAAGTCATTAATCTCCTTTGTGTCGAGTCAGTGAGTTAACTAAATATTAACATTAGTGAATAAATAATTGAGACCAGTTTTGCAATTTTGATTAATCCATTGAAAATATCTGATCTAAAAGAACATTCATTGTCAAATTGGCCATCACTCAGTACATAGATATCGAATGAATATGATCAGGGTCTTGGCAATCTTCTTATAGCCTACACCATCTTTATGTAGCGCAACAATTCTTTTCAGATCCTCAGAGAATTCTTTGTCATGAGGTGCCATGTTGAACTTCCAGTGACCAGTATGAGAGAGTGAGAGCGATAACACCAAATTTAACACACCTGCTCCCTCAATTCACACCTGAGACCTTGTAACACTACTTCAATGTTGTCACATGAAAAGATATAAAATATTTACAAAAATGTGAGGGGTGTACTCACTGTGAGATACTGTGTGTGTATATATATATATATATATATATATATATATATATACACACACACACACACAGTATATGAATAACAACACAGCCTTGTAGGAAGAATTGACAAACATTTATCAAACGACTTCAGTAGACTAGTAATATAGTAAAACAACATATTAAGCACTTTTATGATTTTTGTAACTTTGGAGCTTGACAGATCCAGTCCTCATTCACTTTCATTATGTTGAAAAGTGCAGCCAGGGCTCGATTCTAAAATTCACTTTCGTGTCTCACAGACGTTCCACAGGTTTAGAATGACAGGAGTAAATGATGACTGAACTTCCATTTTGGAGTGAACAAATCCTTTAATAAAATATTTATAGTAATTTCCCTTAAAATATTTCTGCTATCTTAGATGGACATTTTTTATTAAAGGATACATTGTATGGATTTTGTTGTAGCTGCCTATTGTTAAGCCAAATGTTTCGTCATCAGAACACCCATAACACCAAAAAACCTGCCTAGACGGGCAGTGCACTTCTAAAGAAATCTTCTAAAGATCTATGTGCTTGTGGATTTATTATGTTGAGTGATTTCATTTATCCGAATGTTTGGTTCTGTCAAGGAATGTTGGCCAGACCTGCTCCTGAAGACAGGTGTGGACTGAATCTGACTTAGTCAACTTAGGTTTACCAACTCTGAATCACTTTATGAAGAATTGAAAAATTGTTTGTTACTTTACATTATTACTTTTGTTCTTTCATGATGTTTGAGTACACAACAGGAAAACAGATGCATCGTTTTCATTATTGCAAAATACCACAATAGAAACTGTGACCCATTTTCAATAGCAAACTAAAATGATCAAGTTCATTAGGAAAGATGCATAAAATACTTTTTCAAGTAAACATGGTGTACCTGGTGAGATGGGCCTGCTGGAGGACGGGGAAGGGCTGTAGGGAATGGGGCTGGATACGGTACGGGCACGTAGGCCTTGAGCAGACATCTCATTGAAGTACCTGCATAACAATAGTGAAATGAAGCAGTGGGTGATACATAAGTGATATGTTCTTGGATTTTCTAACGGTAATTATACAATATTTTGTTAGTGTGTATTTGTGTTGGTACATTGACTGGTTAGGCCTGTTGTGGGCAGCTGCCTCCCAAAGCTTTTAATATTCTACTGATTTTTTCAGTTCATAGCAGTGACAGAAATGAATTTCATTACAGAGCTACATTTGCCAAACGATTTCCAGGGCATTTTTAAGGACATTCTTTTTTCTAATGTATGCATCTATTGTCAAATTATTACATTTAATCAATAAACTAAATCTGAATAAGACAATTTAATAGTTTTTGCAACACAGTAGTTACACAGAAGCTGCATGTAAAGCAGCATTTAGCGGTATTTACAGTGCAATTATAACTGCATAAATACTAGATTACTGTTTTAAAAATAATAATTTGAATACTGATAATTTAAATATGAAACTAAAATTGTCTAAGCGAGTGAGTCATTGATTCAGCAGATTTATTTAAAGGTCACATATTTTACACCTTTCTGGAGTTTTATTTTAAGTCTTGATGTCCTTAAGAATATATATTTGCGGTATAAGTACCAAAAACCATCTCAATATATTTTTACAGCTTCTCTCTCAGGAGCTCTGCAAAGAACAGGTCGAATTTGGCCTGTCTAATTAATATTCATGAGCCTCTCTTCTGATTGGCCTGTTGTTTTCTGAGTGACGCACGGCCAGGCCAACCACAGGTAACTAGGGTCATGTATCAGACCCCGAATCGGCGACAACAGTTGACAACCTACCACCTCCTCAAACGCGCTTACAACAGGATGTTTCAGAATGGTAATTCATGGGGTTTTATTTTCAAACACCGAATACAGTAAATACAAACCTGACCAGCCGAGCGTTTGCGATCACGTGAACTTGAAGACACTTGTACAAATGCGGATGGGTGACATGAATGGAAATGATTCCAGATTGGCGATGTAGTATTTGGTTTCTGTATTCTGTACTCTATTTTCCTGCGCTCAAACCTGCCAATCTAAAAGATCAAACGCCGTGTATGGCGTTTGAGGTAATTTGTGAATTAGTATAGACTAATAGTCTAAATAAAACAATTTGCAACTGTTACTATTATTACACTTGTATACAAAACTTTGTATTATTCTTGTTATAGAGTGTGTGACTTCACGTGCACTACGGTTGACACGGTTGTCACGGCGACCATCACAGTCCTACTGTGCAATGATGTAGTTTCCTGACATCCAGACTGAACAGCGTTTTCTTGACATGTTTCCGTGTTGCTCAGCAATGGCATGGACGCAATGTTGTCTGGGGGTTTGGCAAAAGGAGAGTGGGACTGTGGGCAGTGCTCGGGGTGGTGACTGAAGGTGGTGACTGAGTAGTTCTGACATCACCTTTTTACGGAAGTCACAATGGTTCATGAAAAATCACAGCTATTTTATGCAGGCTGTGTGCATTTGACTGTGGATTGACTGTTTTGAAACTTATATGGTAGTTACATAGCACCTAGACCTCAGTTATCATGAAAAATAGACAGTTTTGACAATATGGGCACAATCAGCTTGTAACACTCCAAAGAGAAAGGAAAACTTGAAATCGCATCATATGACCCCTTTAAATGCCTGATTTGTTCAGGAACCAAGCAAATAACTGTTTTATGACTGGATCATTAAATCATTAATTTAATTTTTTTTTAAATGCTGATTCAACGAATCAACAAATGTTGCTTGGAGATTTACAAAGGTTCCATTGTGGCTTTGTTTAAATCTATTTTTGTTGCCCAAATAGAGCAAAAACAGACAATTAAGTCTAAAATGTAACTCACAATTAGGGCTGGGCAAAAAAATCGATTTTTCGATATATCGTTTTTTAAAAGTTGGGTTTTGTTTTATTGTACCCAAGTGTACCTAAAATAAAAAGTGTTTAATATACAGGTTTGTGGCTCTTAATTTCCTATTAATTAACCATTTGTAATCTTATGTTCACTGTTCATTTTTTATAAATATAGGATTTGTATTAAATCTATATTCATTCATATAGTCAAATCGAATCGAGAATTGAAATCAAAAATCGAATCGAAATCAAATATCGAATAGAAAATCGAAATCGAATCGAATTGAGAGCTTGAAAATCGAAATCGAATCGAATGGGAACATCTGAATCGATACCCAGCCCTACTCACAATATTGAATTTATGTTTATTGAACTGTTGTATAAAATCAGTCATATTTGCAATCATTCAGATATTCAATAAAAACAGCACACTTGCTTGTGTGTTATTCGTAATATAGAAATACAAGTCAAAAACATGTGCAGGGGCATTTGTATCCCCATATATTGAATTTTGTGATCATTCAAAATACATTCAACTAAGCAACATCATACCGTGAAAGCATGCATTTGTATCTTTTTTTGAAAGAGAGGGGCATACTCAATGCAAGTTTCCACATCATTAAAACAGCAATTATGGTACTATCAGAGACCAGTGGTTCTCAACCACATTCCTAAAGCCCCCACAAAACTGCACATTTTGCATGTCTCTTTTGTCTGACCCACCCATTTCAGATCTTGGAGTCTCTACTGATAAGTTAAATCAGGTGTGTCTGATTAGGTGACATGCAAAATGTGTGGTGTTTTGGGGGGGCTACAGGAACATGGCTGAGAACCACTGTCATAGACAATACATATTGCAGAGCCCTAGTGTTACATGTGATGTTTGGGCTGCGGATACCTCTCATCATCCATCTCCAAGCTGGACTCGCTCTCAGAGAGCTGCCGGCACAGGGCCTCCCTGCGCTCCACCTCCCTCTGAAGCTTCCTCTGCAGGCGGATGTTCTCCTCCCGCATGTGGCGCTCTTCTTCTATGTACTGAGCCCTCTTCTCTGTATCTATAAATACACACACTGCAATGAGCAGAGCTTATCTTTATGGTAAAGTCATATGGGAACAGTGCATTTGTTCACGTGCACAACCATGAGATGACCAAATGAGGTCAACATGACAAAAAGCATGTGACCGTGTGAGAAAGTTTTGGACCTGTTGATGGAACTATCACTTGCTGCCTCAGAGCATATGTTCTTATTTTACAACAATCTTACCAGCAATATTTTAGTGTCATCGAAAAACTATTATAGTTTTTTATTAATATTCTAAATTAGTGGTAACACTTTACAAATAAGGTTAATTAGTTAATGTTAGTTAACTGCTTTAGTTAACATGAACTAAGAATTAACAATACTTCTACAGCATTTATTAATCTTATAATGTTAATTTCAACATTTACTAATGCATTATTAAAATCGAAAGTTGTATTTGGTAACATTAGTGAATGCACTGTGAATGCACCATGGCCTAATGGTTAGAGAGACGACTTGTAACCCGAAGGTTGCTGAGTCTCAGATCCGGAAGGAATTGTTGGTGGGGGGAGTGAATAACCAGCGCTCTCTTCCACCTTCAATACCAAGACTGAAGTGAGACCCCTGAGCAAGGAACCGAAATCCCAACTGCTCCCCGGGCGCCGCAGCAATATGGCTGCCCACTGCTCCGGGTGTGTGTTCACAGTGTGTGTGTGTGTGTGCACTAGGATGGGTTAAATGCAGAGCACAAACTCAGAGTATGGGTCACCATACTTGGCCACACATCACTTCACTTTCACTTCACTAACAACGAACGACTGTATTTTCATTAACAAAGATTAATAAATACTGTAATAAATGTATTGTTCATTGTTTGTTCATGTTAACACATTAACTAACATTAACTAATGGAACATTCTTGTAAAGTGTTACCAAATTATATTTTATTCTTATATTTTTCATTTTTGTTTTAATTTATGTTTTGGTAATTTTGTTGTGCTTTTGTCATTTTTATTAGTTTGATTTTTGTTTTTCTTTTAAAAATATGTCTATATAGTTTTTATACATTTTTATTTCAGTTTTAGTTATTTTAATACATCAAGTTAAACTAAATGAAAATGATAAATGCTGCCTTGACAGCTAGCTCAAATATAAAAAGCTTTTTTAACGAAAGTAACGAAAATGTTTATGGTTTTAGTTTTAGTTAACTACAATAAACCATTTATTAACCATGTACAGGTACATTTAAATGTCTCCAAGGATTGTTGATACCGATGAGGTTTTGCTGAAAATGTCTTGTGATAACATAAACATAACTTGTGACACCTTCAGCTCTTTACAAGTCCATGCTAAAAAACACTGATTCAATGAAACACCACTTTGGTGTTGTAATGGTGCCAGGACTGTTGAGTAGAAGACTAAGATTATATGAACTATAAAAATACACCATATGGTGTCACAAAAAGCCATGAGAGCACAAGCCCGCATCAGGGGTTCTTCCTGTTAATGTACGTTGTGCCATCTAGTGGCCATAAAATGTTATACAATAAAACAAATTTAAAAAAAAAAACTCTTTCTGACCCCAAACCTTTGAATTGTAGTCTATGCTCAAATTGCAATGCATCATGGGTGATATCAGATGAAAAGGAAAGTTGTTTCTGGGGCAGCCCAAGTTATTACATTTTGATAAAAATTTCAAAGACAAACAATTTCTTTGCAGAATAGGGCCAGTTTTCATTTTATATTGTCAAAGGACCAAGAGGAAATCGAATGGCGTCTGGTACTTACGCTGTAGATCTGCAGTGCGGAGGTTCTTCTTCAGCCGCTCCACCTCACTCTTAAGGAATCGGATGTGTCGCATCATATTCTCAGGTGAGTCAATCTCCATGGAGATGTCTCTCGGGGACGGCGGAGCAGAGACGGGCTGGTCAAGCTTCTCCTGAAGAATCCTGCAGGGTTAAAACAAAACAGATCTGTAAATCTCTTTCATTTAATCTAACGCTTAAAAGTCAGGAAAATGTACAGATATAACTGACCTATAAAACACAAACAAGTGTTCAGCAAATGCATGTAGGGCACTTTAAATATTCAAAAGTTTTGTTGGCATCAGTACTTTCTCAGTTACAAGGTAGTGTTTACATTTATGAGGTGAGCTGTGGCAGTGTTACCCAAACCAGCAGCTACTGACAACAGAACTGAACTGGCCTTTTTTCTGCTTCCAGTTTGTCCATGCGTTTCCATAGCCGATTCACAAGAGCTTCTTGTTCTTGCTCTAAAGTGTTTTCCAAGTCGATCTTTTCACGACTAAGCTAAAAGAACACAAAAGAGTTCAAATATCTGCGAAGAACTGAAAAGAATCTTTTAGCATTCAAGAAGCAAAATTTGAAGGAGTTACCTGTTCTAAGGTGAGCTGTTTGGAGATTGTGTCGTTCTCCAGCTTTCTGATCTTCTTCATCAGTTTGTTGACTTGAAACTCCTGCTCCTGTTCCAAGTGCTGCTCCAGTTCAGCCTTCTCATGCTGTAACTGAGCAAGAAAAACGGAGAAAATGGATTTTAAAGTGATACAACTATGAAATTAATGTGTGCCAGACTGAAGCTGCTCAAGCCATATATTTGAAGAAATCCCGCCAGAAGAGCTGCCGCTTTTGCATAGTTTGTGCTTGCTGTTTTATAATCATTGTGAAACTTGGCAAACTGGCAGCTCCAGTAGTAATGAAAAGATTTATCTTGAACTCTGTCATGGGAACACACATTTGACCAGCGGTTTGGAAAATGGATGGATGGATGATTCAGCTGCAGGTGCCATCTTCTGGCGAGTAGCGGGAATACATTCGGCACAACCCACACAGTGCATTTTGGGTATTTTCCAGCTGCTGAGTGTACATCAGTTGTACACTCGTTATTGCATTGCATTATGGGATTGAATGAGTGCACTCGACAATGGCCACTATGGTTTCGGACACCACTACAATTGGCTGTCCCTTCCAATAGTGCCCTATTTAAGGGTATAGGAAACGATTTTTAGACACAGCCCTAGTATTTTCTCCATATAGTGTATTATCAACTCTTTTCAACATTGATAATAATAACAAATGTTTCTTGAGCTCCAAATCAGCATATCGCCAATGTCCCTCTAAGCTGCGCACTTCTTCCACCGCGGCCGCACAGAAGAAATTATGTGCGGCGCACACGCATAAATGAGTTGGGAAAGCCATTTGCGAAAGCTAATGAATTGCAATGTTCGGGTAAACCGCTATAGAGTTGATATCGCTATAGAGTTAGAACCGGTGAATGCGGTTTACAGGTTTCATAGAAAGAGAACGATGTGCGCCAAATGAGTCGCTGTAGAAACAAAATATTTTAATGGTTGCGGACGAGATAGCTCAAATCGAGAGCAAACGCAATGACATGTGAAATAAAACATCATCATGTATTAAAGAAGAGTGGCTTGATTAAGTGCTGGAAATAGCGGACGATGGACACAGAACGGTAACAAAACTAAGAGACATTTACAGTCACACACAGGTGTATTGTGCAAACTGTACATATTATATTATGTTAGGCCTATATTATAAACCTAATAAATAATTGAGTCTCTTATGCTCATCAAGGATGTATTTATTTGATCGAACATTATTATATTATGTTAGTTCTATATTATGAACCTAACAATAATTGACCTTGTTTTTTAAATGGAGTCTCTTCCTCATCAAGGCTGTAATTATTTCAAAAATAGAGAGAAAAAAAAACAGTGATATTGTGAAATATAGTGAAACTGTTGTGCTGCTTAATATTTTTTTTGGAACCTGTTACTTTTTTCTTTGATTAATAAAACGTTAAAAAGAACAGCATTTATTCAAAATAGAAATCTTTTCTAAAAATAAGTCTTTACTTATCACTTTTTATCCATTTAACACATTCTTGCTGAATTAAATTATTAATTTCTTAAAAAAAAGAAAAAATTACTGACCACAAACTTTTGAATAGTAGTGTATATTGTAACACAAAATTTCTATTTTGAATAAACACTGTTCTTTTTAACTTTTTATTTATCAAAGAATCCTAAAAAAAATAGGAATAAATTATATTTTAAAGTATATTAAAATAGAAAACTTTTACTTTAAATTGCAATAATATTTCAAAATATTATTTTGTGAAATAATATTTAGTATTTTTATCAAATAGATACAGCCTTGATGAGCATAAGAAACTTATTTAATAAACATTATTGATCCCAAACTTTTGAATGGCAGTGTATTATACTGTAAAAAAAAAAAAAAAGTTTTCTCAGGTAACCTAAAAGGTACATCTTTTAATCACGGGTCAAATTAAATACAAATAGCACATTAAAGTAAAAAATTACGCACATTTTTTTTGTGTACGTGCTGTACAGGTCTAGTATAAAGTTTTTGCTCAGGTGGTCGAAATGTCCGCCCAAAAGAGAAAAGTGTTGCTCAGCAAGAAAAAAAAATTTGAGGGAACATTGCATATCAGAATGATTTCTGAGAAGTCATGTGACTCTGAAGATATCATGAAAATCATTTGGTTCCAATATTTTTTTTTCTTTCTTTCTTTTTTTTTTTTTTTTTAAATGAAACCGCTTTCCGATTTCCAGCTATAGCTGGAATTTGTTGAGTGCTTACAGCTGCATTTACAACAAACTGCAACCCATGACTCAACATTTTCCCATCTGTGATGAAATGCGTACAACCACAGGTGACCATATGCTTCTCTGCAGCTCTCTCTTACCCGCTCCATCTCTGGCTCTTTCTCTCATGTTCCACAAGAAATTGAGGACAAGCAGAATTCCCCGGACCCTTTAAGCTGTAAGAAGTTCCTTAAAGACGGCATTGCTAAAGCAGTTCCCTTAAAGTGCATGAATCACTGCCTCAAAGTCAGATAAACCTCAAGAGTGTGGTGGAACTGGGAAGGGTTTTTCATGGAAGCTTTGTCCTTGGTAGGTGAGCTCGATCTATCACTCTTGACAAGGTTGTGTGTGTGTATGTTTAAATAATCCCAGAAGGCTTGGTCAAGGCCAATTACAGAGCAGACCTTGAACAACATCTCCTGTACTCCCCCTCCACTTATCACTAGAACTTTGAACACAATGGTGGAAACCATCTTCTTTTACTTCAACATGTGCTCTACATTTGCTATGCAATATGTAGGGCCCTATGATTTCCGCAATGCGGAAAACACGGACGGAATCGAGTCATGAAAATAGACTAGTATCTGTAAATATTAAGCCGCAAAAATATGATCCCTAAATGTTCTGTGTGTCTCTGTGTGAATGAATGGAGCATAAGTGCGGTTTCGTTTACTACACATACTGAAACACACGTGACGCTCGTTGTGATTAGTGGTCGACCGATATTGTTTTTTTGATGGCCGATGCCGATGCCGATATCTTGGAAAGCAGGGTGCCCGATGGCCGATATAATTTTATTTATTTATTTTAATTAATGTTTAAGAAATTTGAAATAATTTGAAAATGGATTAAAAAGTAAATGTGTTAAATAAACATACTTATACTTTAGATGACAAAGTATTTTTCACAAATAAATAAATATTTTACTAATAATATAAAAGCAATCGTTATAATACTTTTTGTATACATTTTAATTCCTTTGTTTAACCGTTCTATCTGATTATTAGACAGACTTCTATTCGTATTAGACAGAACTGTTAACGACGACGGCGAACAAGAGGGAGAAGGTGAGCACTGTGCTCAGGCGTTGCCGCTGTCAGCGCCGTCAAAATAAAAGTCCCGCCTCGAACGCTTCGGCCAAACAGGAAAACTTATCGGCCGATGCCGATATTTAAAAAATGCCAAATATCGGCCGATATATGGGCCTTGGCGATATATCGGTTGACCACTAGTTGTGATTTCTGCATCTGCTGTCTCACTAAATTAGGACACAAATACATGAACATCTTCAGAACTGCTCTGAGAGTCACTTCCTGAGGATTTTAACATTTCATTTGAGTAAAACTATTGTCATATCATATACACACAGAAGCGTAAAGGTATTCAAATCAACTCGTCAAAATAAAAGTTCGGTTTAACTGGAATAAATTGTGTTAGAAATATATTATTGTGCAGTAGAATGTACATAATAATGCTACTACTACTACTACTAATAATAATAATACATTATTGAAACTTATTCTTTAAGGAATAATCACACAATATTTCTCCCATGTTTTCATTTTAACAGTAAACCCCCTTTGTTTGCCAAAAATAAAGTTTGTTTTCATTTGATTAAAAGATAAATTAAATGACTGTTTTATGTCTTCATTTGATAACCAGAAAAATTAAAATTACATTTGAAATACGGATATTTTCTTACAAAAAGGCATGGATTCACTACAGAAGGCCTTTATTCACCCCCCGGAGTCATGTGAGGCACGTTTTATTATCAATGCGCGCGCTTTATTTGAGGACTTGTGGACTGTTCTACTGCAACACCAGCTGACTGCAATGATAGAGCTTGGAATAGCCAGGGCAATTTTTTATATAACTCCGACTGGATTCGTCTGAAAGAAGAAAGTCATATACACCAAGGATGATTCGAGGGGGAGTAAAACACAAGCCAATTTTCATTTTTCATGATTTTAATTAATTAGACATGCTTTTTGATTACTAAAATTTAATTTAACCAGTAAAAAGGAGTCCAGAAAAATAAAAAAGGAAAAAAATGGAATCCTGAAAAATTTAAATGAAAAATTTGGAAAAAAATAAAATACTTGACCACATGCCACGTCCTTTCCTATCCTTTCCTTTGTACGAGCGTCAAATGTCAATTATGTTAGTGGCCATCCTTTAGTGCAGACCGTAGTGGGGTTGTGCACAAATAGTCGAATATTAGATCTGTAATTTTTATTCAAAAAATAAAAACACTATTCAAAATGTACTACGTGTTGCTTTGCTGGCCATAAATGCAGGGAATCTATTGGTGCTTTTTCTCTGCATGGTACAGCACGGAACGGCACGGCTCGCTTTTGGGTGGTTTTCAACTGTGTACAGTACCTGGTAATTTTTTCAGTACTACCTCGGCTGAGGTTCCAAGCGAGCCGTACCGTTACCAAAATGTGACTTGTAAACCCTGCTGATCACTGATTTGCCGGAGAGAATCGTCACTACATGCGTCATTGAACACGAGACACTAGACACGCTAGATTAAATTAGCACAGCCAGCGAGGATCGAACGCAACTTTTTTTAAATGAAAGGCAACAGATTCGAACGAGCGCACCTTTTTTAAACAACAAAATAATGGCTGTTTCGTGTTCTGTTGAGGAAGTACAGGTGTTCCTCTCATTGATAGCCGAGAAGCGGATCCATTCAGTGGAAAAGCGCCATATGATAAATCCTAAGCACGCACACTAAAAGTCAGTTATAACTAAATGCACTGGGTGGCGCTGTGGAGCGCGTTAACAAGTTGATTTATTTGATCACAGAATGTCATTGACTGTCTCGGGAAGTTTGGGATTACTTTGATCAAAAGTATATTACTAAATGGAATTACTTTTGATCAAATATATATATATATTTGTTTACACGCTAATTTTTTTGTTTTTGTTTACAGTTTTCAACAAAAAGAAAACCTTGAGATATAACTTATCATTGTTGTAGACATTGTTGTGTATAATGTCTAATCATAAGCTTAAACTTGATTATTAAAAAATAAGGTCTTTCTCATTAAAAATAATTTAAATAAACAAATATTCTAATATTCTTTTTTTTTTTTTACAAGCCCAAATATTCAAATACAATATTTTTGAAAAATGCCCATCCCTAGACCGCAGAGAACAAATCCTATTCACATACCGGACAATAGCTGAGCACTTACTTGCATAAGTTTTCGAGAGAGCTCATTGGTGAGGAACTCCTCTTCCTTCTCATAGTTGACTGCTAGAGTTTCTTTCTCTTTCTGCAGTGCCTGAATCTTCTTGAACAGGGTGTTACTGATGAACTCTTCTTCTTGTTCTGCTCTCGCTTGCTAAAAAAATATTTTAGAAAGCACAAAAATGTTAGTCTAAAGCTGCTGAAAATACATCAGTAACAGGTAATAGTTATGTTTCATTAACCTTTTATTTGTTGCCTCTGAGTAACAAACAGATTTCTTCACTTTGCAAGTTTGCATGCATATATAATGGTAATAAATGGTTGATAATGTAGGGCTGACTGAATAAACAAACAAAACGCTTTTTGTTTAAGGAATAGTTCACCCAGAAAGAAAATTTGCTAAAAATATTCTCACCCGTAGGCCATTAACGATGTAGATGAGTTTGTTCCTTCATCAAAACAGATTTGGAGAAATGTAGCATTTTTTAATTTCAAACCGTTGCTTCCATCTAAAATATGAATCCTCTATCCATAATATTTTTTCTCCATTAATAAAAAAGAAATATGCACAAATCAAGCACCGCTTACAAGCAAAAACAGTTCTAAACAAATATGTAGGTGATTTTGATGTGAGGGGACAACAGATGGACTTTTTCACTGGATGAACCGTTATTATGGATTAAGGACTTAAATTATTTTGGCCAATGGTTTAAAAGTTAAAACACATTAATGGTGGATTTGCTTCTAACAACCATGCAGCTTTTCACTTCACAAGACATTAACTGATGGACTGGAGTTGTGTGGATTACTTGTGGATTATTGTGGTGTTTTTATCAGCTGTTTGGACTCTCATTCTGACGGCACCCATTCACTGCAGAGGATACATTGGTGAGCAAGTAATGTGATGCTACATTTCTACAAATCTGTTCTGATGAAGAAACAAACTCATCTACATCTCGGATGAGTATAGTGAGTATATTTTCAGTAAATTCTCATTTTTGGCTGAGCTAGTCCTAACTATGCCTATTCCTAACATGTTGTGGTGATCATTTCGATTTTTTCTGTAAGAAAGATGCTTTATTGTCATTGTACAAGGTACAACGAAATTTACAGTGGCAACTCTCAGAGAGCAAGAAACATGCAAACATACATACACACATAAAAAATAAATTAGCATATTACTATAATTAAACAAATGTAAATGTATTAAATGAAACAATATGGATGGATGGATGAATGGATGAATAGAGTACTGTATGTTTGGGATGTTTCTTGCTCTCTGAGAGTTGTCACTCTAAATTTCGTTGTACCTTGTGCATGCCATTGTGCAGACAAGGATACACATTTTTGCTCAGTAACTTTTACCAGAAAAGCATGTTATGAAGAATTGCTTAACACATCATACTGGAACTGGGTGAATCATAAAGAAACACTTCTTGTAGATATTTCACAACCAATACAGAATCAGTTTGACTTATTACAAACATATAAGAAAGTGGCCTCTCTGACTAATGAATGCAGAACAAAAGCCCTACAAGCATGAAGTTTGTTTCTAAATGCAGCTGCAACAATTTAAAGAAATGTTGGAGGCAGCAAAACTGGGCCAAGGAAAACATCATGAAGGAGGATAAATCAAAGGCATTTTAGGACAGTGGTTTAGTTATAATTTATACAGACAAGCCAAGTTTATCTGGCTTGTAGAGACCAATTTGCAATGCACTCTAAAACCCGTGTCCATGACATATAAGGAACTGAAAGTCTAGATGTTATTTCTACACATAGGTGTTATTAAGAAGCCATCTGCAGACCCTGAGAGAATAAGAAGTGCATAATGATGAAGATCTCTGCAGATAACATAGGGATGAAATAAACCTTATCAAGCCAGAGACAAGCGGCTTTCTCAATTTTGATTGTACACAAACACAGGCTGACAACACACAAGAACAGCTGTCAGATGATCATCAAATATTAATTAGCAACCAAAACAAACTGATGACAGATTGTACTGTACTGTGCTTTACAGTACTGTAGCACCAGTATATCATCATCATTCCATGTGCACATGAATCAATCCATCATCCATATGAGATTATTTGCATTAACTTACTTGATAAACTACATGCTAAATTTGTTTAACCCTACAAAGCCTACAGTATAATATTTGACACTGCTGAAAAACCTGTTGTACACAATCTACTACATGCCTTCTGCCCTCAATTACATTTGTCTTTTTGCTGCAAAGTTTAATACATTGCAATACATATATTTTTTTTATAAACATAAGAATAAATGTTATATTGTTAGAAATATTTCATAATACATGAGCCATATAAGGCTGACATAATACAAAACATAAAGCACATATGAAACCTTTTTTTAATTTATTTTAATATTTTGTCTAAATGTTTAATAAACTGATACATTTCATTTTCAAATTACATTTTTAACTAACTAACTAACCAAAGCTAGCCACAATATAGTGTATCGTGTTGATATATTATAGGACTTTATAACTATCGTGCTCCCACTGGCACATGCTACTGTATGTTACTGTCACTTAAAAAATAATACCAAGTTTCCATGAATCGTGTACTTTATACTTTTTCTGTGAACTATTTATATACATACTATTCTAAACTAAGTATGTGAGTTATACTAATGAGGCTGGCATTAATTACTGTCCCAATTTAACTTATTATTGTGCTGCTAGCTCATGCTAAGATTAATATTTCACTGACAGTTTCTTCTGAACACAACCAAAACGTCCACAGAGTCACTAAAAGTGGACTAAAAGGTGTTTGTTTAGTAAATTATTTTTTTTAATTAACAAGACAATGGAAAATCTGAGACGATAAAAGCTAATCATTAGCACATTAGCTTCAGTGAACCGTAAATGTACCGTAACAGCTAACGTTACTGTAAATAAGTTTAATAACACATGAAATGACTGAATTCCTTATTATTAGTGTTAGCTTTCATGTGCATTCAGGTAAATAAGTATTAATTGTAAAAACATTTGTGAATGACTCACTATGGTGACACTGGCTTTGCGCAAGTCTCTATTCTCCTCCTGCAGAGCTTTACACTTCAGTTTAAACGTCTCGAGCTCGATCTTCAGCACTTTATTCTCTTGCTGTAAAGAAGCCAGGCGGTTCGTCAACTCCTCTAGACGGAACGAAGAGATAAGGATGGAGGAGGACGAGGATGAGGAGCACTGAGGGGTGGCTCCGTCCGTGTCGCTCTCACTCGCACTGTCCGCCATTATTGAGCATCAGCGTGAGTCAATGAGGGAAGGGAATGAGGAATGAAATACTGCTGTAAAATGTGAGTCGCTACAGCGACCTCTAGTGATTCAATTCATTTGAGCGAATCGGTTTGTTCAAACGGTTCGGCCTGGAAATGGGCGGGGCTTAGAGCTCAGTCACGATGGGGCTCAATAATAATTCTGCTTTTACTGAAAGTTTCGAATTCAAAATATCACTATAAAGGTGATGATACACGGAGTAACTTTTTTTTTTTTTTTTAGCATCGATGCTTGGGCACTTTCCCATTGAGAATGGGCAACACATTTCTAACTATATACTGGTCGTGGGCCCTCACCCGGTTGCCCGTTGACGGCAACACTGCCCAGCAACATTGTTCAAAATGTTGCCCCGTGTATCATCAAAATGTGTAAATTATTGCTTAGGCGTTTGATGAACCAGCACGCAGACAGCGGCATCATGTGGTAGCTGTTAATTTTCTTAGCTCTGACATGATTGGACCAATCACAATGGTCTGTGGTTACTGGATTAGCCAGTTTTTAAAAATATATTTATAAAGATTACTGTGGCACATGTCTGTTTGTATGTAATCATTCATTCAAATGTAATACAATTTGTAACTTATCTACCTGTAATCAGCAGTTTACGGAGTCACTAGTTGAGCCTGCCAAAGGAAGCTGGACACAGGGCCTGTTTTTGGTATGTTTTACAGATAAAAAAAGTTATGTGAACTCAGCTTGTGAGTGTGAACCAGTTTACATTTATACATTTAGCAGAAGCTTTTATCCAAAGCGGCTTACAAATGAGGACAACAGAAGCAATCAAACCAACAAAAGAGCAAGAATACAGAGTAGGCTACTAGTGTTAGAGGGTCAAGTTGATTATATATATATATATATATATATATATACATATAATAAAAGAAAACAAGTAGATATAATATATATAGAATAGAGCGTGTTAGTGTTAGAGAGTCAATTTTTTTCTATAATAAATAAAAAGAAAACAAGTATAGATAGAATAGAAATAGAATAAACAGTGTTAGAGGGTTTTTCTATAATAAAAAGGAAACAAGTAGGCTGAATAGAAATAGTGTTTAGAGTTTAGCAACTGAATGCAGCTGTGTTCACCTTACATGCTCAGCTAGGTAATATGGGTTAGTTCTTCCAAAAATTGTCATTCACACTCATGTCGTTCCAAACCCATAAGACTTGTTTATCTTTGGAAGACAAGTTCAAATATTTTTTTATATTCTCTCATCATTTGTGTGCTTACATTTAAAGTCAACGCAACCAAAATGTTTGCTTTAAAAAGTTCATAAAGAGACTGTAAAAGTATTCCATCCAAGTGAATACAGCGGTTTGTTTGAAGAGACACGATTGTTTTGTATTTGATGAATTTTTATATGATGAATTTAATTTAGGTTTTAAGATATAAGAGCTCACAAAAATGGCAAAAGGAAGCTCAAGTGTGCCAGTTTGAAGTATGATACATTCATTTTCAGTCGAGCTACCTTCAAGGACTGCCTTTCTCTATATACTACAGAGGTCTATTAATAATTTGTGAATTATCTAAAGAAAAAAAATTACATTTTTCACAAAGAAAAGGAAGGCTATTTTTAAGAACATTCATAAGTGACATTTTATGGCAACCAAGAACATTTTAACCACTCTTCCCGCAGTTTTTGGCTACCTACTATAAAGGAAAACGGTAAATAATAATAATAATAATAAAATAATATTTAAAGTATATTTGTACAGTACATTTCTAAATACACATCATAATAGGGCTACATTCATAGAATTAATAAAACCACTGTGACTGGATGGGTTGATTTTTATTACTCCATTACACTGTGAGGAAATGGTGCTTAATTCTAATGAAAATAGATTTGAATTCTTATATGTTTCTTTTGAATATGTCCTGGACTTGACTTTTTATCACGAGATTCCCGCATAAACGTTCCGATGCTTAATGCTGAACAAGAAAGAAAACACAGTGAGGATTTGAACACAGTTTATTATAAGCTTAAATAATTAGTTTGATCATCCAGTGTATGTTTGTTTTTTTTCCATACGTTTGTTACCATATCTATCATCCATGAATGCTTGGGTGATTTCTCAATGCACCAAAACCAAAGTAAAATTGCCCCCAAAACCACAGCAGCCTTGAAAAGTAGTAATACACTGCTAGAATGACTACAAATGACAAGCTGACAGAAAGACTTCTACATCTTAGATCCAATACACATGAGAACAGTTAAAAATGCATCACGTCAATCAACATGACACATACCGGTGAGCGTTCGGATTTCAGCTGTATCTGTAACTGCATAGGGAACCCGGCGGCTGTGATGTAATGGGACACGGTGTATTTTAGTGAAGCTGAACAATGGTGTTGTGATACTGTCATCTTTCTAAAAAAAAAAACGTGAGAATTAGCAAGGCTGTGAGTGTATACATACAGAACATCACTTCCCCATCTCTTTGTGTGTTATGCTGTTTAGAAAAATCAAAATAAAGTGAATCACATGCATGAAAATAGTAGTACTCTGAATAAGTCTTTAAACAGAACTACAGCGGCTCCAATGCGTGTACCACTGAAAACCGCAGTAGGTTTGAAAGAAACATCCGTTGTTAAAATCAAGCTGGCTTTGTTTCATATACAAACATTTTTCTTGATAATAATTATACAAGTGCATGTGAAGTTACACCGAAGTGTTCCCTTAAAATTGGAATCAGAATTGGTAGTTCATTCCTACACACTTGCCAGTGCATTAACAACATTCTGAGCCACTTTCGAATTTATACAGTGTAATTTATGTACAAAATAAGCTCCAACAGCATTATACACCCCGACATTATGTGTCCGAGAGGAAAAAAACGTAAGGCGAGTGTAAAAGGTGATTCGAACGAGTCCCTCCATTTCTGTCAATATGCAGTGTTACGTGGCCTCTTTGGTCACGGAAGTGCTTAGGCGCTGCCGTGGAGCATCTCGAATTAGACGCCCCAGTCGACTGAAACGTCCTCTCAATCATTAGCCGTTCCGTGTTATTGACAGAAACCAGTTTTTTTTTCATGCTCATGCTAAATCAAAAGTCGTCTGGCTGAAAACCATTTGTTGTATGAAAGCTGCAGACACATGATCCTCATCCCATGACCTCCTGCACGTTTCCAGTGATCCTCCTCATAGGAAAATGGTTCTGAAACACTTTCAGATCTGAAACATACAGGAATATATCAACTTATTTTATTCATGTAAGAACACAGCATAGCTTTAAAATTGATAAATAGTGGAGTCTAAAAATCTGAGAGCGCACTGAAAATCTGGGATATAAAATCTAATTTAAAACTGGAAATAAGCAGAAAGTTTTAGGATGTGTAAAGCAAAGAATATTATGACATTAAATACATCCTATATATTTATGTTTCTGTGTTTTTTCTAGGTCACTAATTAAATCTAAGCCCCACCCCACAAAAAATATAAATAAATAACTTGTCACTAAGCAAAATTTCAACTTTAGATGTCCAGTCATTGTGCAGGTTCACAATGCAAGACCCAAATGACCCTTCAAAACATGTTGTCCTGGTCTGCACACAATAGCATGAGTAAAAGAACAATTGCATGGACTAATTTGCTGAGCCTGCATGTCATCAGTGGGCTGCATTTCAACTGTACTGGAAAAAGCGCTGTTGCAAAGCACATTTCTCTGGTGACTACTGTGTTGATGAAAAGCTACTGGCAGGATTCCGCACTGCTCTGCTTTTTACCCCTTGACTTCCACTGATCCTAGTTTTATGCCTGGACTTACCAAAAAGAGCACAACTGTTACGGTTGACCCATTTTTTCCCTTTGTCTTCCTTCCTTCTTTATGCCCTTCTCTCCTTCTCCAGCCTGAAACAACAAAAGCTTGAAGTTAGAGATGACTCTAAAAGAGCCGTCATACTACACAGCGTCTATAGGGATATTATTCCCAATGCCCATCCATGGTAACACATGACAAATGCTATAAGAGAAAAAAAATGAATTAGTGAGAGACCAATGTTCCCTCTATTTATTAATTTTTTTCAAAACCTATTTTTATAGACATTTCAGACACATAAGCAGAAACACCACCTGCGCACTCAGTGTCATTGAAGAAATTCTAAGTTTTCTCAAAATTAATTTATTGGGAGTTAATTTTTTTTCATGTGTTACCTCATGAAAACAAATTAACAGTAAAGCAATGTAGATAACTTAGGTAACATTAGGATATCTATCTAGCGTAGTAAGTAGTATGCATTACTGTTCTTTTTTTGTTTGTATATTTGTGAGGTAATTCAAGATTAAGTTTTGTTAAGATAACTTGTATAATCATGAGAAAAGTAAGTTATGCTCATGGGAAAACAAAACATTCTAAAGTCATTTTTCAGTATCATTTGTTGTAGGATGCAGCCTAAATTAAATCAGCATAGCATCAGTTACATACTGAAAATCAATGGGCATGCGGATGGACTCCAGTTTAGCTTATTCAAGCTTATTTCCCCACACATGGAACATGTTTTTTTGTTCCGTGTGGGAGCAACATTAAAGTATGTGGCCACACAGCTAGAGGGAACACATATCAGTCCACAGATGTTCACTCAGTTTCCCATTAATAAAGCCACTTCAAACAAAAACCAGGAAACTTGGGTTAAATTTCGAATACAGCAAGCTGTTCTGAAATGTTCTGCACACTGCAGGCTCGCACTAGCACTAGCATCAGCACCGCACACGAATCCAACCTCAGTGTGCTCTCTGAGGGGCCCGGGGCCCCCCTCTTCCTCCTGCTCAGCCCTATTGGCCTGCCGGGAACGCTTCCCACGCTTTCTCCTGCCTTTGTCCTCCACACCAGCTGTGCGACGCACCACTTTCCGGATGACCTAAGAGAAGGGGGCAAAGTCATGTCTCACGGTACTGGATTAGACCCACACGGGGGCAGAAGGGAAGAGAAAAGACGTGGTAAAATGAGGAGATGGTGATGCTAATAGGGGTGGGCATGGACATTACTTTTCTGGTCACTATGTTTCCATCTTCATCTGTGTACTGCTCCTCTGTCACAGTCTCAACAGGAATGTTTCTGGCCTGATCACCCTACACAGGTGGGATGCATGATGAAACATTACAGATCTTTTACTTTGTCTTGCTGATGACAATGGCTGGATGCATTTAGTCATTCAAACAAACATACAAATTGGTCGTTCCAACACTATAGGCAAAAAAGTAAACAGCACAAGCTAACTGTCTTATACATCTTCCAAATGACATGCTAAAAACATAACTCTTTAAATTAATTCAGTAATGATTGATTTTGATTTATAATAATATACAGTGGTAGTGATGGGCCAGGTTTTTTTTGTTTTTTTTAATAGTCAATGTTTGTGAAAATTTGGTTCAATCAAAACAAAATCTGTAAAATTAAGACGCACAAAATGAGGTTTCATTGTGTAGTGAAACTTAATGCTAACATGAAGTATTAGTAGTGATGCTAACCTTATTAATTAATCAAAGATAGGGGAAGGAGAACAAATACAGGAGAATAAAATTAAAAGATGAAAAATAGATTACGCTAGAAAAATACACTTCAGAAATCACAGCAACTTCTTCATGAAAAGTGTCAGTGTGCTAGTCACTTCATTCTCTCTTAGCACACAGACTAAAAGCACACGCTAGGCCTGTAGCACACAAACTGGCCCAAATCTACAAGAGTACCAACTCATAGTACCTTCAGAATCCCTCTCCGCCGATACACTCTGGTGGTGACAGTTTCTTCCTCATCAGAGCTGGATTCATTATCTCTACGAGCTTCCTGCTAGAGTCAGGTCAGCACATTACTGCAGTGCATGAGCCATCAACCTCATATGAAGTGCTTCAGACCTTCAACTAATGTTTTTCAAGTCACGAATCTTCACTGTGCTCAAGCACTGATGGTGACCCAGAGTTGATAATGGTTATTATTTATTTCCGTGGAGAATGTAATCAGGTTTACATTCGCAGTTATAATCAATCTAATGCTTTTTTCTTTTTGTAGACAAAAAAACTTAGATAGCTTCTGTCGAGGTATACATGATGCATTTGAAATATAATCAAGTACTTCAAGGATTAAATACAATACATGTCACGTTCTTTTGTTAAAATTCGATTGGATTATTGTTTATCTTTGTTGTAGCTTGAGACTTGAGAGACTGGTGAAGACATGAAAACATTTGCAGTAAATTACTATAGTGCAAAAATTTCAGTGCAATGGAACTGTCACAAAGGAAGAGCCCAAAAGACTTTCTGACTCCCTGGGCAGTGAACTTAGTTCTGAACAAGGGAGAAGATCGAGACACCTTGAGCCATGTGAGTACATGTATGGTTAAAAACTTGGTTTATCTTTGTAAGAAAATCTAAAGAGCATTGATGTTTTGCTTTTTTAAGGTCTCTCGAAATTTTTTTTACCTGGACTTTAGGCTTGGAAATGTCCTCCCCCCTGTGGTTTGGTCCTCTGTCCTCTACAGCCTCGCTGCTCACTTCTTGTCCAGAGTCTTTCCTAGCTTTGCCCTTTGGTTTGCTGGAAGACTCACTAGCGTCTGGTGACAAACGAGCTTGGGCTTGGAGCTTTTGATATTCCCCATTTTGCCTCTCAGTTTGCACTCCTGGTGTTGAGGACATTAGTTCTTGGCTGTGGAGGCATCGAAGTTCGAAATACATTACTTGATTGATACCAAATCTGCTGAGCTTGCAGAATAAGAATACAGTATGTTGGTAGAGGTCACTGTTCTTACCCGGACACTCTTTGCCCTTGTGTTTCAGTATCCAGTCCGTGGCCAGAAGTTACCGTCTTCCCATTTGCACCGGATGTCTCACTCTGCAGACCTGAAATTGAAGACATGTCTTTTTCTGCCTGCTGCACTTCACAGAGGATCGATTGCAGCCTCTCCTCAGTCATCTCCTCATCCTCTGAGCCTTCCTCCAACTTAATGTTCTCCAAGAAAGACTTTATTTTCTCTTGGGTCATCTCTTCATCTTCTTCGCCAAACCCAGACTTGCCACTCTCTCCAGGAGCTTCGCTGGCTGAGACACAAACGGGAAGCTTCGGTTGGACTTCCTTCTGCTCTTTTACTGGACTATTTGGGAAGACATCTGATTCTTTTGAGGTTCCCTCACTGTCACGTTGTTCCGAGGGCGCTGCTATTTCTTTGCTGACACCAAAGTCATCTTCAGCTGACCAATCTTCTTGGCTAACAGACTCTCGGCCTCCAATAGAGGTGTCCTCTGCCATGACGGTAGGCGGCTTGGTATCTGCAGACACTGGGCCACTAGTGGTTGGCAAGGACAGTTCACTGGGTCTAACAGGGGCACTAAAGGGGAAATTTAGCCTACTGTCCTCGCCAAAGAAATCATCCTGGCGCAGAGGGGTAGGGGGTTCATAGGTCAGCTCTGAGGGACTCTTGAGCTCCAGCTCAATGTTGTGGTAACCTGAGTGATACAACACAGTGAGATGGAGGCGAACACCACTTGTGCGCAATGCCACAGCAACAGATGTAATGACAGAGGCCTTTGAAAATGTCATGGAGGATCATGTTGATGTTAGGGTGGCATTCTGAATTTAATAAGCCGTAACATTATGACTTTAAAGGAATTTTCTGGGTTATTTGCAGAAGTTAGAATTGTCTCACCTTAAAAATTAGACAACTTTACAATTCAACTAGATAAAAAAATTTGTCAAGACAAACTTAGAAGCTGGCTTGAGAAAGCCAGACCACAATTCAATTAACAAACATTTTCACTGAATTTGAAGTGCTTTTGCAAAAATACAAGCTGAGGAAACTGAGGAATAGGCATTTTCTGTGGTAGTCGAAAGGATACCACGGATGATTGATAGCATAAATTAACCCAGAATACTCCATTACGAATACTGTATACCATTAAGGTATGCAGCATATAGTGTAATTAGTATGGTTATAGATATCTGTGTGTAGTTCACCATGCAATTTTCAAAGGCAGGTAATTACAACACTAAATATAAAGTTCAGGAACAGTGGGGTCCTGACGTAAATGGAGGAAGATGGGTGATGATGATGAGGAAAATGAAACAGACTGAGACTGTTTGGTCAACACTTTAGGGATAGGAGATACAAATGATGTAGATGAAGTAGGGGCAGTAGAAACTGTCATGGACACCAGGTTACAGAAAAATGAAGTAAGACAAGATATTGATGATACTGTGTTAGTAACATGAGACTTATCAGGATGATGTTGCTATATGAAGATAAGAATGCAGTATTAATGACAGAGCGAGTTTTCATAGCATGAGTGAAGAGCTGTAGCAAGAGCTAGCACTGATTTATCGACCACAGAGAGAGCAACTAGGCTAAACAGTGCTGCCCCACTGTGCTTTGAAATGAGGCAAAAGTGTTGCTATGAAAGAAGTTGGTAGGCAGTGGAGAAGCAGCTGGTCTGGATTTGCAGCAGAAGCACTCTGTCAGGAAGGTTCAGAGGATTCTGGGATACTGGAGGATCAGGCAGCTTGACAGCAAGCAGACATAGTAGCCAGAGCCATGCTATCGATATTGCTTCTAAACTACTGAATTACTGTTAGCACTACACAGAGAGAAACATTAAGGCAATCATGCTGTAAAAGCAGGTTGGATACTGTTATTATGTTTTCATGTATGTTTATCTGAGAAAGAATCAGAAAGTATAGTGAGAAAACAGAGTAGAGCACTATTGCCATTGCTGATAGCTACAGTAGTTGGTATACTTTGGATACTTTATATACACATAAACATAATATTTATCTTAATACGGTATGCACCAAATCTTAAACCCATCAGATCCAGCACACGAGTAGAATATAAAGCCTTAACAGATATTCTAATAGAGCACAACAGTGAGCACCCACTTTTTTATGGCCTATAATGGCTTTTGTAGTTTGTCCATCTGGAATTTGGCAATTAAATAATATTTCTACAGAAGCATGTATCATCAGTTAACAATCTCAAAGGTGTGAAAGGTTTATAGATAATCGTTGATGAAAACTAAGGGTTTTTTAACCTTATGGATCCCAACTGTTGCTCCATGTAAATGTATTGTAGTTCACAATATTATTAAGATGGGGTTAAGTTTTGATTCAGCATTAGCTTATATCATGTACCACATAGATGCATGCTTAAATGCTTTCATACAAACATACAATCATAATAATAAAATATTTATGATCACACTGATCCCTGACTGGTCTAACACCAGGCTGGGAAATAGCAGTGCTGATAACTGGCGGATCTAATTGATTAGAAAAAATTGAGATTTAAACTTAAACTTGAGTTTAAGTTGATACTGGGTTTGAATTTAGAGCAATAAGTGTTTTGCCATGATGGTTCTATGAATCTACAGATTTGTGAGAGACATAGAAAAGTAGAGTTCAGGTAGATGGGGCTAAACTTTACCATCAGCCTGCTCCTGGGAAACTGCGCTATCATCTGCAAAACATCTTGTGCCTGAAATGTTACCATAGTCAAATATCGGCCCTTCCAGCAATGTCACAATATCCAACCGATTGATCTTATTCAGGACTGCAGTTAAGGCATCCGCTAAAATGAAAAAAGAAAAGATTTTCATGGTTGCACATATTAGCTGAACAATAAATTATGCCTTTAAATTCCAAATAACATTATTTATCTAATAATGGCTGAGAATATGATTTGGATACAGAAGTCTGTCCCAGCCCAAACCCCACCCACCTACCTACCTCCTCTCCATATGATTTACCCTTATTCAGAAAATATGTAGTCCGTAGGCACACTTACTTGTAGCGTTTTTACCATCTCGGCTAACCCATTTCTTTAAAAGCATGAAACTCTGAGCTGTCAGTGAGTTTGGGTTTTCCACACGGATTTGATTTATCTCATCAACCGAAAATTCCATTTCCCTGGCCAACTCTGCAACACATTAAAAATAGATTAACAAGTCTTTACCACTTCCCCATACACATGTGCGCAGTACTGCAGTGACTGCAGATGGCACACCCTACTGATCACAGCAGCACTGATGCTTTGAGAAACAACAACAAATAAGGTGAAGCCATACGTGCACAACAATAGTAACACTAAAAAGTAGCATTTAGGGGTAAAAATGTGACATTATTTTCACAGATTACATTACATACATAATTACAGAGATATAAACATATGGGGTATATTTGTGCTACGGTGTAATGCAACACTTTGTTCTCTAGGTGGTGTCATTTCTTACCAGTCCAACTCAGGCCAAGATGATCCGCCACAATAGCCATACGTACATCTGTTCTTTCACAGGGGCTCTGAGGGCCTGAGAGCAGAGGATGGAAAGTTGTGAAACTCTTAAAAACATAATATTTAGAGAAGTTAGTAAAGTAATAAATAATAATAATAATACCCTAATAATAAATAAAAACTACCATTTTCTGATCAAGTAAAGATAATTAAAGGATTGGGGGAGATTTTTGCATACTTTTGCCACAACAAAGTGTGTCTATATCCAAATAATAGGTTAGGGGACATTGATCAGAAAAGAGTTGCAAAAATATTTTGATATAGTCAATTAACTTGGTTTTAAGAGGTTAGATTTGTGAAGAATGCATATAACCAATCTAATTGGAAATGTTTAAAACCTGACAGTATAATCTTACCAGAAACACACATATTAATCACAAAAAAGACACGATTCAAATGTCTCTACAGCTACAGTAGAGGGTCAAATGTGAATTCACAGTATTAAATGAAACTGAACATGCGGCATCTTTGGTGCTGTGCTAGGACTGTGTGTTTGTGTGGGCTCACGAGATCTACAGGCTTCCTTAGCACCTTACAAGAACTAGGAACCAATAAAAATGGCCAGCAACCCACTCACACTGGCATGCTACAGTAAAACTGACTATCCATAGAAAGAGATCTGAAAACAGGTTTAGAGACCAGTACACAAGTACACAAAGAGAGAAAATGACAAATGACAGATGACATCTACAGTCAGGTCACACCACAGGCAATCACAACGGCTCATGCAACTAAGATCATACAAGTGGAAAGTTTTACAAACTAGGCTTGATCTCCACGCCGGGGGCCACTTGAGGCCCAGCACCCTGACTGCCTTCACCTCCATCAGTCCTCCTACTCCACCTCCTCCTGTCTCTGCCGGACTGCTCAACCTGTGATCTCACGTCTCTAGCAGACCTGGATGTACTGGAGGGTTGCGACGCTTCTGATAAAGATGTGTTCCTTGATGTGCTGCTTTCTTCCTCCTTATCATATGCCTGCATCTTTTTCTCTTCACTGGAAAGGCAGTCCACAAGCTTTACTGCCCTACTAGGTTCTGAACTACTAGAACTTTTGCCAACCTCACATAGGGGCTCCTGAACACATTTACTGCCTGATCTACTCACTGGACCAGTTTTTGATCTTTTGTTGGTGGTTATCGTTTTGGTTGGCTGTGCTTTACCTTTCTGTTTGGCTATTGTGGTGGTCCTACATTTCCCCACTGGTGAGGAACTAACATTTTTGACCTTCATCATTGGGATTCTAGATTTAGGCTTCACATCTGGGAATGGATCTAATCGATTGTTGGCTACTAGTCTAATCTTTTTAATTGGTCTCGAAGATGTTAGATCTTTTTTACACCCCAATGGTGGATGAGGTGCTCTCACTGGCAACCTAGACTTCGGTGGCTTTCTTGTAATGTCTTTGCATTTGGATATTACATCAATTTTCTCTGTACTGCCATCCCTGAAAGTACCAGTGTCCTTTCTGACTGAATCTTCACCTGGGTTTATTACTTGAACTGAGCAAAGATCAGACATTAACAGCTGTTTGGTTTGTATGCCGCTTTGTAGCAAGCAATGTGTTCCAGCATTTAAGGCCTCAAGATTAGCATTATTACTGCAATTTCTGGAATTATTGGAAGTTGTCTGGAGGTATGTTTGTGGCTCTGTCCTCGACGAGTCTGTCCTTTGATAGTATTTGCTTGTTCTATAGGTTTCTGGTCCTACTTGATGTGTAGTCTCTGGTGTTTGACCTTGAGAACTATCCGAGTCTACACAAACAAAATCTCTCCTCTCAATGTTGGAAGATTTGAGTCCTAGTTTAAAAGAAGAACATAAAGAACTGACTTCTGAATAGGGGGGAGGCTCCATGTCATGACATGTGTCAGAGTGGTCAGTGCATATCTGAATGATATTGTATGATATAACCGTGTTGTCCTCCATCTTAACTTGTGCTCTCTTAACTATCTGTGGATTTGAGGTGACTACATTTGGTTTTCTGACCCCATCCCCTATCCTCCCTCCAAATGTATGCTCACCGATCTGAAAAAATTGCAGCCTCTCTTCAACAAAATCCCGCTTGCTCATGTCAATCGCACCACTGCGGGTCATCTCAAACATCTTCCCTTCGTGGAAGGGGAAAGGGTTTGGCTCGCTAGTTGGTGTGCTTTCATCGGTTGGGGTTCTTGCAGGAGTTGTGTCAGGGGTTGTTGCTGTAGACTTGTCATCTACTGCTAGCCCAAATGGCTTGGGCTCATCATCTTTAATTCTAGCGTCCACTACTTCATCTTCTCCTCCCTTGCTTGACCAAGGATCAAAGCCTTTTGTTGCAACAGTTTTGAAAGGAGTATTAAACTCCTCATCTAGCTTGTAACTAAAGTAAGTGTCTGACAATCCTTGATCAGATTGTTTTCCATCCTTTTCACTGTCCTTTCCATTCTTTTTGTTTGAGGGATCAGTCTTAGCTTTGGTCTTTTTGCAATCCTCAGCAGGTGATTCTTCATGAATTACTTCAAGTTTACTTTGGCAACGGTCACTTAGTCTAGACATATTATCTGATGCCCAAAGATCCTTTCTGTTTTCATTGGGAAATCCAAATGGTTTGGCAGTAGGTTCACTTAAGCCATCATCCTCATCTTGAAGTTCATACCCATCCAGAGAGTCAATCTCAGTGGCATCAGTGTCATGAGAGAACTCTGCAGTTGTCGCTAATGAGCAATCTGTGATGGACTGATCATTGCCATTTTGTTCATAATCATAATCTTCTGCTTTTCCATTACCATTTGCCTCTGGTTCTTTATCATTCCCATTCTTGTCATGTTTTTTTGATGGGCTTTTCTTCAAATCTTTGTCCTCATCAATCTTAAAGGTATATTTCTTTATTGGAATAGGTTTAAAGATAGATTCCTCCTCACTTGAATCACTATCATTAGCTCCTGGGGGCACAGGAGATGGAGGCTGGACTCTTATTATAGGTTTGGCAAGAAGATGTTTATCATGCTCCTCTTGGAGATTTACTTCCATCATTTCAGTCTCAGCCTCCGAGGAAGGAGTCGACCCTTTTTTCTCAGGCTGTGAGGAATCAGAATCCAAGGGTGGTGGAGGAGGGAACTCTATATATGCAACTCTTTTGTCTCTTGTCTCCTGGTAAGTTTTGTGTTCACCATTGGCTCCTTTTTCTGGTCCAGATTCTTTCAAAGGAATAGCTTTGCCCTGTTCACTATCTTCTGACTCCTCTGAAACCTCAGCTATTGGGCTTGCAATACCTGGCATAAATGCAATAAATGGATCAGGGGTTCTCGAGGTGAGATCATAGCTGACCTCTTCTGAGCTTGGTGTCTCTGGAGTCATAGGACTTTTGCCAGAGCTATCGATAAAAGAGAACTGTTCTAAAGTGTCATCATCTGGGCTGCCTTGAGGAGATGTGGGCTGTTTCTGTTTAACTGCATAAATTGTTCGACTTTCTGAGCTGGCCATCTTTTTGAATGTTCCATTGGTTCCTCCTCCTCCCATATCTTTGTCAGACTGTTTCCCCACTTGAACACTTACATAGACTGGTAAAGTTTTAAGCCCTTTGAAACTTTCTCTCGTTGTAACTGTGGATATTTTTTCGACTGAACTAGTGTCATTTAGACCACTTGTTGTTCTACTTTCAGCAGAGATTTCTTCAGAGTTCTTTGTTGCAGCTTCCTCTCTCTGTAACTCTGAACGGCCATGAACCCTTGGTTTGGTCAGGGTAGGTATGTGCGATGGGCTCTTTTCAGATAATTTAGTTAATGTGTCTTGATTTGCCTTCTTTGACTGATTATTGTCTGGGGAACCAGGTGATGTTCTCACAGGAATGTGAGATTCTGTTTTTTTCTTAAGGGTCTTTATCTGAAAGTCATTCCTATTGATATTATCCTTAGACGAGGAAGCTGTTTTAACTGTCTCATTTTTAATGTCACCTTTTAAATACTGCTGCTCTTTAATATCATTAATTGCACTATGCCTGTCTGCAATATTTCCATCTTTCAAATATTGAGAGTGAACTTTAGTAGAGCTCTCTTGCGTTTTATCAAACTCTTGATCTTTCATTTTGTCAAAAAGTGAGGCTCTTTTTACAACAGTGTCTGATGTGCTAGATTTTTCAGGTAAACATTTTTCACCCAATTGCTTTGAGACAATAGTACTACTGCTACTGTGAGGGGTTACTCTACTTTTATCAGTTTCTGTTAGTTTTCTAGGAGGTGGGTGTCCTTCATCTGTGGAATCAGCTTTTGAGGGTTTGGAACCAGCGAAAATCTGATATACTGGTAATTTACTTTCTGGTAGTTTTTTAACTGGTTGTTTTGACTGTGTTAGAGGCACATTCTGATCCTGTTTCTGCGCTTCTATTTCAAACTTTTGTCGAACAGAACTCACTCTAGAAGTCTTAACTGGGACTGGGGGGCCTGCATCACCTGTCTTTGTCTGCTTAGGATCTTGGTGCTGTTTTGGCTTGTCCTCACAGAACTGTGACAGCACATGCCTCTCGGGACTGTTTGGCAGACTTGCACTTTTCCTTTCGTTTGTACTGCCAAACATCTTCTGTCTGCCTTTGTCCCAGTCCTCAGCTGCACTCTTTTGCTTTTTCTCAGGGCTGCTGCACGTTGAGCTTGGCCCTGACCATGTCTCTCGTGATAATCTTGCTGGTTTCTTTTTCTCAGGGGACTTGAGCTCATCATTTAACTTTTCAGTTTTGTCCCTAAAAAACTGTGAAACCTCACTCAGTTTCTCCTCTGCCTCTTTAATGGTCCGATCTACTCTATCTTCATATATGAGTTTTTCTCTATTCCTGTCCTGCCTATCCTGGGTGAATCTCATCCAGACTGCATGTTTAGGGCTACCGGGTTCTGTGGTATAATGTAATACCGTAACTTTGTCATATTGCTCATCTTGTGGGGGATATTTACCTGATTTGTCTGATGCATCCCTTGCTGACTTTAATTTGGACTCCTTCCTGGGGCCAGCTACTGTTTCTCCATATATGCCTTCTGCCCCTTGTACCTCAGTGGCTATGCTATGTGCCTGGTCTGCCACTGAGTCCTCAGGATCAGAATGTGATAAGTCTAATTTTTCTGAGAGCAACATTTTCTCAGCAAACCTGTATGACTCCCCTCTCAACTCAGATAATTCGTCATCATGATACTCTATAGAATGCTGACTTAGAAGTTTTAAAGCTTTATATGACTCATCTGCAGTAAGCTGAGCTGAACTGGGACGAGACTCTTCCTCTTGAGAAACAGGTGTATTGACTCTGGATGTGTCTAAGAAGAATGGCAGTGATTCCTCAGCAGTAAGTTCCTCCTCATCTTGAAGAACCTCATAATCACCATCAACCCTTTCAACGAGTTCCTTGAGACCTCGGTCACTCTTGCATATAAACTCTGGATGCCTTTTAGTCTCTCTGATTATCATTTCTGTCGGGTCAGTTGTGTTGCCCTTTTCTATGTGCACCTCAATAATTCTTTCAACTTGGTTTTTTTTGTCCTTTTCGAGGAACCGTGGGGACAATTCATCACCTTTAATGGCATCTTGGCTAGCTTTGTGCTCAAATAAACCGGCTAATTTTTTGGAAGGGTCTCTTCCAGACTGAAAAGCTTTCATTATGTCTCGGACTGACATTGTTTCTTCAATCCTGTCAGAACCAGAATCTTTCAGTTGAGGTTTGTGGTAGACCATTCGAGTTGTAGTGGTGATATGAGTTTCTTCTTTGACGCATGCCAGTTCCTCAGAGCTGACTTTCATCTGCAAGGCCTTTACCTTATCTTTGATCAAGCTAACTGCTGGCTCAGGCTCAACCGGAGGCTTCAAAGCTGCTGCCTCATCCATTAGTGGCTCACAGACCTCCTCAGGATGTTCATAGCTCCTGATGACGTGAAGAACCTCAGTTCTGGTTTCTGTTATGACAGGGGGGATAGGCACATCTGTGAAGGGGGGTTTGGGCCCTGTGCTCTCTGCACTTTGAGGAGCTGATGGGGTCTTTTCACTTCTGGTTTCAAAACCACTATCTGAGAGGGGACTCTTATCTTGTTCATGGGAAAAGTCATCAGGAGATTCCAGGATAGCATCTGTGCCACTATAGGAGTCTGCTAATTTACTCAAGTCTTTCTCTGAGGGAGAGGTCCGCATACCTGTGGGTGGCATTTTGAGCTTGTGCTCCGGTTTCATGGTACGCTTCTGTTTTTCCTCCCCTTCCTTCTTTATTTCATCATATCTACTCTTTACATCAGCTATTTTTGAAAGGGAACTGGCACCAAGATCATTCATTAAGTAATCAACCACTTTAGCTAAATTGAGATCTTTGTCAGGCACTGACTGTGGTCCAACAGGAAAGGTTGGTTCAAATGTTGGCATGGAACGCAGGGCACTCTCTCGTGCCTCCTCAATTTCATCTTTGGAGAACTCTTCCCATTCATCCTCTGAGGCCCTGTCTTTACTTGAGCTTTTGGCCTCACTCAGGACATCTTTTTTGAGAATTGCATTAACTTTGACAAGGTCCTCTTTAACTTTCTCAACCAAACTGAAAGGCTCTTCATCCTCCATTTTGGACTCTTTAGAAACATGTGAGTGAAAGCTTTTGGCTACGGTCGAGGAGTCAGTTTGTAAGATTGCAGTCATTCTTATCAAATCTTCCTTCATATCTGCCACGTCCTTAAGAATCGCTTGACTGGATGTCAATGTGGGTGAGGCAGCTGCTTTGAGGACTGTCGGGGAAATAAAAAGTGAGGGCTTTGAGGGTTTAATTCGTGATGTAGAGGACTGTGTTTGGGTGTGTGGCTGAGGTGTGATTGTTATTTTTTCTGGGAGTTTCTTCCCCTGGGGTTCAGGGAGCACATTGACCACGGAGAATACTGGAACAGACATGGAAATGGACGATATTGATGTGGTGGTAGTGGCTGGTGATCTAAGGATATCGTAAACAGAACTTGATAAATTTGATCTTAAAGGTGAAGATTTTAGCACACTATAGTTTGACGTTGAGCCAGCAGTAAGTGATTTCTCAGCCTCACTGAAGGCTGCACCAACACTGGCCGTAGCTGCTTCCGTTGTGGCCTGTATCCGTTCTTGTAAGCTGTAAGCCCCTCCTGTAAACAGACGGGAAGATGCAGAGGGGTATTTTATTGGTGAAATGGATCCGTTTAACAGGACTGTTTCAGTACTGGATATTGTAGGCTTAGCTGATGAAGAAAGCGATGACAGAATTGTACCCCTAGCTGTATCTGTGGTTGTTTTAATAGAGGACAAGCTTGTAATATTTCGAATTGGAGAGGACACTGCTATACTTGTGGGGGCCAGGGTGGATTTGAATGATAAAGATGTGTATGTATTTGTGGTTGACTTTATAGAATCAGCTTGCTTCACTGTGGTGAAAGTTCTGTCTAGGATGGATCCAGGTGATGAAGTCAAGTTAGCTCTTGAGGACAATGAAGCAGCGAGTCCCTTAATGGACACCGGATCTGTGCCAATTTTACCTGGCGAAGACAGGAGACTGGAGGAAATTTGAACTTGGTTTTGGGGTTGTTGAACCACAGTCTTTATTGGAGATGACATAGATCTGTATGTTCTAATGGGTGATGCTATATCGCTAACTGATTTTGCAGGAGAAGCATTCGATGTTCCTAGGGTGGACTTGATTGGAGATGCAGAGGAAATGGACCACACAGACTTTAGTGGCGAAGCAGATGGCGTGTTGGAAGGTGAACTGGAGAGGGAACCCAGTCCACATTTTGTTTGCCCAGGGACGGTAATAGGAGCAGTCGACCATGCCTGGTAAGATCTTGTTGAAAAGACAGGTTTGTGAGCGTAACCAGCAGGCAGTGTTCTTGTTGTACTTCGTTCGACTGTTTCTTTAAACAGACAAATGAAAATCCAAACATAAAGTCAACAAAAAATGGTGGAGAAACAGAGAGACCAGAAGGAAAAAATTGGTCAGTGGTGATTGTCTTATAAGAAATAGAGCAGCAGTTTTATGATGTGAAATGGAACTGAAGATGAGGATGATGCCAAAATAAAGATGATTCAAAGAGACTCATGGCCCACAAAGGGTTCACAAAACAAAAATTAACAAAGCACACACACGCAAAAGTATGACAAAAATGATGAACCACAAAACGTAAAATGGCAAGACAAATGCACAGGACCAGAGTAAAACAATTTCACTTTTGACTTTTGATGTGCTAAATTTTCCTGTGACTGACTACCTTCATTTGCTACAGTGCCTTTTATCTGTTTGGTTTAGAACAAAAAAAAAACAAACAAAAAAATCAGATCCTTCCCCAATTTGTGTATTTTGACAAAAACAGAAGACTCCAAAACAAAAAGCATCCTTGTTCCTATGCTACAGCAAATCATATTATGACAAATGCAGGCTAAATAACTACAATTTAAAGTTCATAATATCGCTCACATCATGCAGATCTGAGTAACCTTAGTGACAGGCAATTCAGTGCAAACTGTGAAAGCACCCGAGATAATCTACCTGTGAGTCTTCATGCATTTCCGTCAAAAATGCATTAAATAATTATACACAATCACAAAGCCAAAAGGAGCAAGACTGGTTGTAAACAGGAATTAAACAAAGGAAATGATTTTTTTACTTTGATGCCATAGACAATAAGGTTTGCATTAATAAGTCACTCAAAGTAAAATGTTATGAATGTTACAAAATATCATTCTTGCTAGTGTGGGTAAAAATGAACAAACAGGGTAAACAATATCCCATAAGCACAGGGCAAGCACGGCACACCAACTGAAATACCAAATTTCACATGCAAACTAAACTTTAAAAAACATAAACAGAAAACAAGCATGTGGACTCTGTTCATGTATGGTAAAAAATGTGAAGATAAAACAATGTTTATGCCAGTTAATATATCATAGATGGTCACAGTAAGTCACATGTTAGCTTTAATCACTCTCAAGGATTTGGTTCTCAATATAAGTTCATACATTAGTGAAAACATCACACTCACTCGTTCCAGGCTCGGTCAGATAGCTGTAGCGCTTACGTAAGGCTAGAGATGTAAAGGTATGACGTCGTTCTGGCTTTTCAGTCTGTAACAACAACAAAAAGAATCCTATCAGTTCTCCCATTAGCAACCCTGCTTAAAGTTCAGCTAACTCCCTTACTGTTCCTTTCTTTTTGAAAAAGCTTTATGACTATAATGAAGGAACACTGATTTGGAAGGTTTTTATAATTTTCTTTATATTACTGTACTCTTTAAATTGGGTTGGCCTATATAGTCTCTATTCACATCAATAGCATTAGCAATGTAGCATTAGCACTACAGCTAATGCTACATTGATTTCCTTTAACTCATTCTAAAGTAGGGTGACCATACGTGCCATTTTCCCAGGACCCGTCCTGGCCAGGATTTCTATATTGCCTAAAATATCTAGGTTTTGGCTTTGTTTGCGTGTGCAGACCGATCGGTGTATGACATCAAAGTACCATACAGACGGTTATGCTTTCGAAACGCTCTCGAGGTACTTTGATGTCAAACACTGATCGGTCTGAGCCGCACTGCTTTTAAGTCGAACACACCTAATATGGATGAGTAATTGCATCGCTTTGACCGTAGATCCCACCTTCTCACACGCCATGATTGGTCCATTATGTACAATGCTTGCATGTTATTGGTCAAACTACTTTTCGATCATTACCTTCAGCAAGCATGAAAACAGGAAAACAAAGCCAAAACAAATCCTGGCCAGGACACGTCCTGGGAAAATGGCACGTATGGTCACCCTATTCTAAAGGTCATGAAACAAAAACAATAACTACGATTGACTGGGTCAGTGAGATCATAGGTTCCGATGTCCAGTACTTTGATACGCAACATAAACATATTATTTTTTGTCCTATAAATTTTAATATGCTTTGATATGATCCACTTAAGTCTTTACAGTCTAGGCAACAGTCCTTGATGCATGGATGAGTAAAAAAAATCAGCTTGCAGAAAGTTGCAGCAGCATGCAGTATATGTATGTGTACCCAAGTTAAAGCCGTCTTAAACGAACAAACAACCCAGAGCTAAAGCAACTAGCACACCACATGAAAATGAGGGGACAGCACTATTACCTCTTCCTCAGGATCTGAATCCACATCCTTTTGGTTCCCAAGATGCATTGCAGAAACAGAGGGGATAACGTAATGAAGAGCAGGGGGAAAGAAACATCAGGATGTGAAAAAGGCGATTGAGAGCACACTAAGTAAAAGTTACCGCAAAAGCCACAGTGAAGGAACTTAAAGGGGTAAAAAATAAAAGAAAAATAAAGCACAGAGCCGCAACCACAGAAGCTGTTGAAAAAAGCACAAAGCCTGTGCACCTTCAGCCAAAGCAAGATCCAAATCAAAAGTGTGATTTGGGTCAGCCACAACAACAACTTGAAAGAAGCTTGAAACAGATAAAAGACACACTCAGGCAGTTTGAGCCAAGTTTGACCCTTCATGACTAGGAACACTGCTCTATCTTTCCTGAGTATGAAGATGGCATGATATGACGCAGATGATCATAGTTCAGCCTTACCTTCTTGAGTCCTGGCAGTGTGACGTTTAAATTACAGATAGCAGTCTGAGTGAGACCCTTGGAAGTTTTGGGCTCTCTGAGGAAGGACAGGCGGCCACATGGCTCTTGGCTGCTGTCTCTGACCTGCAGATGACAAACAAATGTTACTGGTAACAATTTAGTCTCTAGGTCTGACTTGCCCAGAATTTGCTGGATCATAGCTTGTAGAAAACGATAGAGCAGCCCATCTGATTTAAATAAATAGAAGGTTTCAGTTAGAAAATACACAAGAACATGTGAAGAGCTACATTACCTTCTGATATCTCAGGGTCTAACAGAAAGTTATGCTGATTTTAATAACAAAACAATATGGCAGGCAGACTGTATTACTAATGTGTCCAATTGTCATGAAAATGTGGAAATCATTGAAGGAAAAAAATGATCTACCTTCACACAGAATGGGAGTCTGTTTTCTTTGAAAGCATAGAAGTTAAAAACCAGCTGCTGTCCGGTTTTGGTAAGAGGGGTCAAATTGCCATAGCAGTCCACATAGATGGGCTTCCCCTCCAGCACCTTTAAAACAGCCAGCCGTGTCATGCAAACCACATTTTATAAAAATGATAATGTGCACAAATCCTAGTGATATCTCGTAAAATAAATAATTAGCATGGAATGTTATACAGTACATCAGAATTTAGTGATAATAGCAACATTTAAAAAAATTAAATAACTAAAACGGATAATGCACCTCAATGTCTTTGCTTCTGGCCACCTCCTCAAAGTTCTCCTGCTGTTCCAGGGTTTTGTCCACTTTATCGTCTGTCATACAGAAGCACCGCAGGCTGGACTCCACAGGGTCATTCATTTTAGCAAACACTACAAACTTGGCCATGTAGGGCACACAGATGAGCTCCCTGTAGAGCTGGGTGGCCAAACCTACAGTCTCTGGGATCTGATGGCAGTCTGCAAGCCAAAACCTGGACACAAATTTAACAGTCACAAAGCTGAAAATGTGCGATTTTGATAATACACCTTAATATTTTCTAGAAATAGATCTGAGATATTGAAAATTGATTAAAACAGGTAAAAGGATTTTATGAGGAAAGGTCATAAGTTGTTCTTTTACCTGGCAGACACGTTTGTGGTGAAGGACACACAGTCATTCAAAAAAGTGAGAGGTGTAGTGCCAGTGATGTCCTCCCACTGAGCCGGTGATGTGCCACCTGTCACAAGATGCTTTATTAAAATTATTTTTACATTTTCTGAAAAAAAAATGTGACTGCTCTTGCCAGTCTAAAATTCACCTCCTCAACTAGATAAATAGAGATGCACTGGTCGACAGGCCATCAACGTGTTTTGTGCAGATATGTTTCTCGTACCATAATTTCACAAAGCTAAATTCAGACCATTTTGTTTTTCTTTTAAATCTACTATAATTGCAGTATAATGATTACTCCAGGGCCGGATTATCCAGTGGGCATTATGAGCATGAGCCCATGCACACTTGGGGCCCAAGCGAGAGGAAGAATTTTTTTTTTCAGAGTGTCTTAAACTAAGTGCAAATGGCACGCTTGTTGGCAAACGCTATTTACATTAGCTCCGCCCACCAATGTCTGGTACACTATAAGTATAAAGTTTTAAGAATTGTTCTAAATTCTATGAGAGATGTCCAAACTATAACCATAATGACAACAACACAGAGGAACAATATTGTTGGAATCACTTTCAGAAAATGTTTTCCAGCTGATGAATGATAAAAATCAATTAACTTTAAAAAGCTTGAGCATTAACAGTGGTGGACGACATAACTGCAGCACGTGCTAAATAGATATACAGAGCGTTATATTGTGTTGGTGTGGACACTAACAGTTATCTTTATAGTTATCGTTCTAGGTGTGAGCAACCTTTTGGCTAACCCTAATTAGTCTATTTATGAAAAAACAGTAGTGATGATTGCAAACACCACTATAGTGAAACAGGAGCTCGATAAACTGTTAAAAAGATTCTATATGTCATTAGATTTTATCATGTCGTTAATGATGTCTACAAGTCAATCCTACCAGTTATACTGCAGAGCAGGCGCAGGCTTGGTGTTGGGTCTCCTTTGTAGCCATTCACCACACCCTCTCCAGAGAGCGGAGGCACGGGCATGGTCATGGTAATGGGCTTATGGAACTTCCTCCTGCGAGGCTCCACTGTCACTATAGGGCTGAAGGTGGCACGATTTCCTATGATCTTCTTCACAGGTTCATCCGGAACAGGCTGGGCCTGTTAAGAGAAAGCAAGAACATTTAAGTGAAACAGTTACACAAAGAACTTCATTAAAGTGTGTAATTTCGGACCGTTAGCATCAGCAAATGGGAAAATCATGTCTGCTTTCCAAATAATCCCTAATATATCCTGGCCTAAACTCACACCACTGGTCGAGGTAGTGTTGTTAAGATTCAGAGTCAGAGTGTTAAGACCCGTTCACACCAAGAACGATAACTATAAAGATAACACTTTTCCATGACATTCTAATTTATTGAGATGCACCTGTATATTAGCGTCCACACCAGCGGACAATATCTTCTGTTTATTCTAAGCGCACGCTTGTCAGCCGCTTTAAATTCTCGGGCTCATTATAGCAGGATTGATTCTGATTGGGCGTCAAATGTTTTTATCGTTCATCAGCTGGAAAAAAGTGAAAGTGATTCCAACGATATAGTTTCTCTATTGTTATAGCTGTGGTGTGGACTCTGCTATTCTTTAATATTGAGAATAATTTTTAGAACTATATCTTTATCGTTATCTTTATAGTTACCGTCCTTGGTGTGAACAGGCCTTTAGACTTTTCAAAGGAATCAACCTACACTCTTAAAAAATGAAGGTTCCAAAAGGGGCTTTTCACAGCGATGCCTTAGAAGAAACATTTTTGGTTCCCCAAAGATACTTTCAGTAAATAGTTCATTATTTTTAAGAGTGTAGTCTTTAAATATTAAGCTAGGAGATAGGAGAAAGTATTTCCATATTGTGGAAATAATCACACGCACACAAAAAATGAAAATTTGAAATTAGTTGGACCGTTATCTACCTGCAATCCAACTCTGATCTTCTTAGTGAGTGCACCCTCAGGGAAGGAGGCCTGGACCAGAGGTACTGTCATGCTGGACAGGACCCCTCCATCTGGACCCATCTGATTACTCTCCTGCTTGATCCGTGATACTACCGCAAAGTATTGTGGGAAGTCCTTTGTGATGATCCGGCAGATACGCTTCTTCTCCAGATCTGCTGTGCTGTCAAGCTCTGTTGAGTACATATGTATAATGTGAGTTTGATTTCAGGAAGCATTTACATTACATAAAAGTATATTACAGGAGCAAACAATAGGTTTTTAAGTATCCGGAAGGAAATGTGAGTGGTGTTTGCCTATGCAAAAGTTGGCATCATGATGCTACGGTCTTGCAGTGGTGCTAAATCTGTTGCTATGTGGTTGTACTGACTGTGCACTCCCAAATGTTCATTAAATTTCAACACATTTGTGTATGTCACATGCTGTCTCTAAATTGTATTGTTTATAAATATGTGACCCTGGACCACAAAACCAATCATAAGGGTCAATTTTTCGAAAATGTATCTCAAAAATTAAGTTGATATATTTACAGTAGGAAATTTACAAAATATCTTCATGGAACATGATCTATACTCAATATCATAATGATTTTTGGCATAAAAGAAAAATCAATAATTTTGACCCATACAATGTATTTTTGGCTATTGCTACAAATATACCCCAGCGACTTAAGACTGGTTTTGTGCTCCAGGGTCACATATATAGGCATTATATCAGACATTGTCCATCCTGCATTTGACCAATGAAAAACTCACATCCGTCGAGCACTAATCAACACTGATTGTGCACTAGCAAGGTCAGTAACAGTGCAGATTTGAATAATTATAATTTTACCTTCATCCAAGCCATTGAGCAGCTCATTGAGGTCTTCAGATTTGCAGTCATAATGATGCTCTTTCCAGGTCTCACCGTTTTCGCTCCTGAGCATAATGAGCTCTCGCTCTTTCCCCCTCATGGACCCAAAATGAGGGATCTCCACAATCACAGGGCTGTGAAAACACATCGCAGGCCTTTATCAGTGGAACCTCTCAGACTAATAAACGCGAGACAACGAGACACACAAATGCTGATGATGACTTTAGTAAATGGCGATGATGAACATTCATGGAACATTAGTGCAAAAGAGGGGCACTTGGCAAATGCATCTGATATTAATACAGTTAAACACTACTGGTTTCTATTCTGAACCCAAGGGGACAGATGCAGAAATGATTTTATCAATGTTTTAGTTTAGCATAACTTTTTTTTACCAAGCGTCACTGCTTCATACTTTGAAATTAAATCTTTCAAACACCAAGTAAGATGCAAAATAAAGATGCACAAAATCCTATTCTTAATCAATAACTTTGTTCTTATTATCAGCAAAATATCTAACAAAATAAATTCACTTTCAGACAGCATTGCTTATAAAATACATTTAAAAACATTTTTGGGTGATATTTCAACGTGAATACGCCGTGACAGTTATGGTGAGGTAATATTAAAATAGATGAATAGATTCTTAAGAACAAGACAAGGCTTGATTAAAAAAAATGCCCTTTTGAAACAAGCAAAACACCTAAATAGAGCAACACCAATCCTAAAATTAAGCAAAACAATTGCCAGTGGGATAAATTAATTTAAGAATTCTTAAAACAAGCAGTATATCTAGCCACTGAAAATATGAATTGACCATAAAACTAATCAGAAATGCTTATAAAATGATCAAGCATTAAGCAATCTTAGTGCAGCTTAAGAAATTAGACGTTTAGAAATTAACTTATGGTCTTATTTTAAACATTATATCTAATAATATAGTTATTTCACAGCGTCATTAAAGGGGTCATATGATGTTGCTAAAAAGAAAAAAACACATTATTTTCCACATACTGTACATTATTGTTTCTCCTCTATGCCCCGCCTTTCTGAAATGTGTCGATTTTTTACAAAGCTCATCGGTCTGAAAAAAAAAGGTGTGCTCTGATTGGCCAGCTATACAGTGCGTTGTGATTGGCCGAATACCTCAAGCATGAGACGGAAATGTTACGCCCCTCACATACCGTGTCCGGCCGGAGCGACGAGACATAAACATTAAAACCCATTACAAACGAGGCATTTGTTGCATCCAG